>NW_028116680.1:0-61434 GCF_964273445.1 Streptopelia decaocto | reverse complement strand
CCCTTAAAAATTTTCCAATTTTTGTCCCAATTCTTCCCATTCCCATTGAAACTTTTCAAATCCCTCTCCAAATTGTTGAAATTCTGCTTGAAGCTTTTAAAATTCTCTCTAGAAGTTTCAAAATCCATGTCCACATGTTTACAATTTCACGTCAAAAAATTGCTAAAATTCCAGTTGAAATTTTTTCAAAGTCCCTGAAAAATTTTCCAATTTTTGTCCCAATTCTTCCCATTCCCATTGAAACTTTTCAAATCCCTCTCAAAATTGTTGAAATTCTCTTGAAGCTTTTAAAATTCTCTCTAGAATTTTCAAAATCCATGGCCACATGTTTACAATTTCACGTCAAAAAATTGCTAAAATTCCAGTTGAAATTTTTTCAAAGTCCCTTAAAAATTTTCCAATTTTTGTCCCAATTCTTCCCATTCCCATTGAAACTTTTCAAATCCCTCTCAAAATTGTTGAAATTCTGTTGAAGCTTTTAAAATTCTCTCTAGAAGTTTCAAAATCCATGTCCACATGTTTACAATTTCACGTCAAAAAATTGCTAAAATTCCAGTTGAAATTTTTTCAAAGTCCCTTAAAAATTTTCCAATTTTTTGTCCCAATTCTTCCCATTCCCATTGAAACTTTTCAAATCCCTCTCCAAATTGTTGAAATTCTGTTGAAGCTTTTAAAATTCTCTCTAGAAGTTTCAAAATCCATGTCCACATGTTTACAATTTCACTTCCAAATTGCTAAAATTCCAGTTGAAATTTTTTCAAAGTCCCTTAAAAATTTTCCAATTTTTGTCCCAATTCTTCCCATTCCCATTGAAACTTTTCAAATCCCTCTCCAAATTGTTGAAATTCTCTTGAAGCTTTTAAAATTCTCTCTAGAATTTTCAAAATCCACTTCAACATGTTTACAATTTCACGTCAAAAAATGGCTAAAATTCCAGTTGAAATTTTTTCAAAGTCCCTTAAAAATTTTCCAATTTTTGTCCCAATTCTTCCCATTCCCATTGAAACTTTTCAAATCCCTCTCAAAATTGTTGAAATTCTGTTGAAGCTTTTAAAATTCTCTCTAGAATTTTCAAAATCCACTTCAACATGTTTACGATTTCACGTCAAAAAATTGCTAAAATTCCAGTTGAAATTTTTTCAAAGTCCCTTAAAAATTTTCCAATTTTTGTCCCAATTCTTCCCATTCCCATTGAAACTTTTCAACTCCCTCTCAAAATTGTTGAAATTCTGTTGAAGCTTTTAAAATTCTCTCTAGAATTTTCAAAATCCACTTCAACATGTTTACAATTTCACATCAAAAAATTGCTAAAATTCCAGTTGAAATTTTTTCAAAGTCCCTTAAAAATTTTCCAATTTTTGTCCCAATTCTTCCCATTCCCATTGAAACTTTTCAAATCCCTCTCCAAATTGTTGAAATTCTGTTGAAGCTTTTAAAATTCTCTCTAGAAGTTTCAAAATCCATGTCCACATGTTTACAATTTCACATCAAAAAATGGCTAAAATTCCAGTTGAAATTTTTTCAAAGTCCCTTAAAAATTTTCCAATTTTTGTCCCAATTCTTCCCATTCCCATTGAAACTTTTCAAATCCCTCTCTAAATTGTTGAAATTCTGTTGAAGCTTTTAAAATTCTCTCTAGAATTTTCAAAATCCATGTCCACATGTTTACAATTTCACGTCAAAAAATGGCTAAAATTCCAGTTGCAATTTTTTCAAAGTCCCTTAAAAATTTTCCAATTTTTGTCCCAATTCTTCCCATTCCCATTGAAACTTTTCAAATCCCTCTCAAAATTGTTGAAATTCTGTTGAAGCTTTTAAAATTCTCTCTAGAATTTTCAAAATCCATGTCCACATGTTTACAATTTCACGTCAAAAAATTGCTAAAATTCCAGTTGCAATTTTTTCAAAGTCCCTTAAAAATTTTCCAATTTTTGTCCCAATTCTTCCCATTCCCATTGAAACTTTTCAAATCCCTCTCAAAATTGTTGAAATTCTGTTGAAGCTTTTAAAATTCTCTCTAGAATTTTCAAAATCCATGTCCACATGTTTACAATTTCACGTCAAAAAATGGCTAAAATTCCAGTTGAAATTTTTTCAAAGTCCCTTAAAAATTTTCCAATTTTTGTCCCAATTCTTCCCATTCCCATTGAAACTTTTCAAATCCCTCTCAAAATTGTTGAAATTCTGTTGAAGCTTTTAAAATTCTCTCTAGAATTTTCAAAATCCATGTCCACATGTTTACAATTTCACGTCAAAAAATGGCTAAAATTCCAGTTGAAATCTTTTCAAAGTCCCTGAAAAATTTTCCAATTTTTGTCCCAATTCTTCCCATTCCCATTGAAACTTTTCAAATCCCTCTCAAAATCGTTGAAATTCTGTTGAAGCTTTTAAAATTCTCTCTAGAAGTTTCAAAATCCATGTCCACATGTTTACAATTTCACGTCAAAAAATTGCTAAAATTCCAGTTGAAATTTTTTCAAAGTCCCTGAAAAATTTTCCAATTTTTGTCCCAATTCTTCCCATTCCCATTGAAACTTTTCAAATCCCTCTCATAATTGTTGAAATTCTCTTGAAGCTTTTAAAATTCTCTCTAGAATTTTCAAAATCCATGGCCACATGTTTACAATTTCACGTCAAAAAATTGCTAAAATTCCAGTTGCAATTTTTTCAAAGTCCCTTAAAAATTTTCCAATTTTTGTCCCAATTCTTCCCATTCCCATTGAAACTTTTCAAATCCCTCTCAAAATTGTTGAAATTCTGTTGAAGCTTTTAAAATTCTCTCTAGAATTTTCAAAATCCATGTCCACATGTTTACAATTTCACGTCAAAAAATTGCTAAAATTCCAGTTGAAATTTTTTCAAAGTCCCTTAAAAATTTTCCAATTTTTGTCCCAATTCTTCCCATTCCCATTGAAACTTTTCAAATCCCTCTCCAAATTGTTGAAATTCTGTTGAAGCTTTTAAAATTCTCTCTAGAAGTTTCAAAATCCATGTCCACATGTTTACAATTTCACTTCCAAATTGCTAAAATTCCAGTTGAAATTTTTTCAAAGTCCCTTAAAAATTTTCCAATTTTTGTCCCAATTCTTCCCATTCCCATTGAAACTTTTCAAATCCCTCTCAGAATTGTTGAAATTCTCTTGAAGCTTTTAAAATTCTCTCTAGAATTTTCAAAATCCACTTCAACATGTTTACAATTTCACGTCAAAAAATGGCTAAAATTCCAGTTGAAATTTTTTCAAAGTCCCTTAAAAATTTTCCAATTTTTGTCCCAATTCTTCCCATTCCCATTGAAACTTTTCAAATCCCTCTCAAAATTGTTGAAATTCTGTTGAAGCTTTTAAAATTCTCTCTAGAATTTTCAAAATCCACTTCAACATGTTTACGATTTCACGTCAAAAAATTGCTAAAATTCCAGTTGAAATTTTTTCAAAGTCCCTTAAATATTTTCCAATTTTTGTCCCAATTCTTCCCATTCCCATTGAAACTTTTCAACTCCCTCTCAAAATTGTTGAAATTCTGTTGAAGCTTTTAAAATTCTCTCTAGAATTTTCAAAATCCACTTCAACATGTTTACAATTTCACATCAAAAAATTGCTAAAATTCCAGTTGAAATTTTTTCAAAGTCCCTTAAAAATTTTCCAATTTTTGTCCCAATTCTTCCCATTCCCATTGAAACTTTTCAAATCCCTCTCAAAATTGTTGAAATTCTGTTGAAGCTTTTAAAATTCTCTCTAGAAGTTTCAAAATCCATGTCCACATGTTTACAATTTCACGTCAAAAAATGGCTAAAATTCCAGTTTAAATTTTTTCAAAGTCCCTTCAAAATTTTCCAATTTTTGTCCCAATTCTTCCCATTCCCATTGAAACTTTTCAAATCCCTCTCCAAATTGTTGAAATTCTGTTGAAGCTTTTAAAATTCTCTCTAGAAGTTTCAAAATCCATGTCCACATGTTTACAATTTCACGTCAAAAAATGGCTAAAATTCCAGTTGAAATTTTTTCAAAGTCCCTTAAAAATTTTCCAATTTTTGTCCCAATTCTTCCCATTCCCATTGAAACTTTTCAAATCCCTCTCAAAATTGTTGAAATTCTCTTGAAGCTTTTAAAATTCTCTCTAGAATTTTCAAAATCCATGTCCACATGTTTACAATTTCACGTCAAAAAATTGCTAAAATTCCAGTTGCAATTTTTTCAAAGTCCCTTAAAAATTTTCCAATTTTTGTCCCAATTCTTCCCATTCCCATTGAAACTTTTCAAATCCCTCTCAAAATTGTTGAAATTCTGTTGAAGCTTTTAAAATTCTCTCTAGAATTTTCAAAATCCATGTCCACATGTTTACAATTTCACGTCAAAAAATGGCTAAAATTCCAGTTGAAATTTTTTCAAAGTCCCTTAAAAATTTTCCAATTTTTGTCCCAATTCTTCCCATTCCCATTGAAACTTTTCAAATCCCTCTCAAAATTGTTGAAATTCTGTTGAAGCTTTTAAAATTCTCTCTAGAATTTTCAAAATCCATGTCCACATGTTTACAATTTCACGTCAAAAAATGGCTAAAATTCCAGTTGAAATCTTTTCAAAGTCCCTGAAAAATTTTCCAATTTTTGTCCCAATTCTTCCCATTCCCATTGAAACTTTTCAAATCCCTCTCCAAATTGTTGAAATTCTGTTGAAGCTTTTAAAATTCTCTCTAGAAGTTTCAAAATCCATGTCCACATGTTTACAATTTCACGTCAAAAAATTGCTAAAATTCCAGTTGAAATTTTTTCAAAGTCCCTGAAAAATTTTCCAATTTTTGTCCCAATTCTTCCCATTCCCATTGAAACTTTTCAAATCCCTCTCATAATTGTTGAAATTCTCTTGAAGCTTTTAAAATTCTCTCTAGAATTTTCAAAATCCATGGCCACATGTTTACAATTTCACGTCAAAAAATTGCTAAAATTCCAGTTGCAATTTTTTCAAAGTCCCTTAAAAATTTTCCAATTTTTGTCCCAATTCTTCCCATTCCCATTGAAACTTTTCAAATCCCTCTCAAAATTGTTGAAATTCTGTTGAAGCTTTTAAAATTCTCTCTAGAAGTTTCAAAATCCATGTCCACATGTTTACAATTTCACGTCAAAAAATTGCTAAAATTCCAGTTGAAATTTTTTCAAAGTCCCTTAAAAATTTTCCAATTTTTGTCCCAATTCTTCCCATTCCCATTGAAACTTTTCAAATCCCTCTCCAAATTGTTGAAATTCTGTTGAAGCTTTTAAAATTCTCTCTAGAAGTTTCAAAATCCATGTCCACATGTTTACAATTTCACTTCCAAATTGCTAAAATTCCAGTTGAAATTTTTTCAAAGTCCCTTAAAAATTTTCCAATTTTTGTCCCAATTCTTCCCATTCCCATTGAAACTTTTCAAATCCCTCTCAGAATTGTTGAAATTCTCTTGAAGCTTTTAAAATTCTCTCTAGAATTTTCAAAATCCACTTCAACATGTTTACAATTTCACGTCAAAAAATGGCTAAAATTCCAGTTGAAATTTTTTCAAAGTCCCTTAAAAATTTTCCAATTTTTGTCCCAATTCTTCCCATTCCCATTGAAACTTTTCAAATCCCTCTCAAAATTGTTGAAATTCTGTTGAAGCTTTTAAAATTCTCTCTAGAATTTTCAAAATCCACTTCAACATGTTTACGATTTCACGTCAAAAAATTGCTAAAATTCCAGTTGAAATTTTTTCAAAGTCCCTTAAATATTTTCCAATTTTTGTCCCAATTCTTCCCATTCCCATTGAAACTTTTCAACTCCCTCTCAAAATTGTTGAAATTCTGTTGAAGCTTTTAAAATTCTCTCTAGAATTTTCAAAATCCACTTCAACATGTTTACAATTTCACATCAAAAAATTGCTAAAATTCCAGTTGAAATTTTTTCAAAGTCCCTTAAAAATTTTCCAATTTTTGTCCCAATTCTTCCCATTCCCATTGAAACTTTTCAAATCCCTCTCAAAATTGTTGAAATTCTGTTGAAGCTTTTAAAATTCTCTCTAGAAGTTTCAAAATCCATGTCCACATGTTTACAATTTCACGTCAAAAAATGGCTAAAATTCCAGTTTAAATTTTTTCAAAGTCCCTTCAAAATTTTCCAATTTTTGTCCCAATTCTTCCCATTCCCATTGAAACTTTTCAAATCCCTCTCCAAATTGTTGAAATTCTGTTGAAGCTTTTAAAATTCTCTCTAGAAGTTTCAAAATCCATGTCCACATGTTTACAATTTCACGTCAAAAAATTGCTAAAATTCCAGTTGAAATTTTTTCAAAGTCCCTTAAAAATTTTCCAATTTTTGTCCCAATTCTTCCCATTCCCATTGAAACTTTTCAAATCCCTCTCAAAATTGTTGAAATTCTGTTGAAGCTTTTAAAATTCTCTCTAGAATTTTCAAAATCCACTTCAACATGTTTACGATTTCACGTCAAAAAATTGCTAAAATTCCAGTTGAAATTTTTTCAAAGTCCCTTAAATATTTTCCAATTTTTGTCCCAATTCTTCCCATTCCCATTGAAACTTTTCAACTCCCTCTCAAAATTGTTGAAATTCTGTTGAAGCTTTTAAAATTCTCTCTAGAATTTTCAAAATCCACTTCAACATGTTTACAATTTCACATCAAAAAATTGCTAAAATTCCAGTTGAAATTTTTTCAAAGTCCCTTAAAAATTTTCCAATTTTTGTCCCAATTCTTCCCATTCCCATTGAAACTTTTCAAATCCCTCTCAAAATTGTTGAAATTCTGTTGAAGCTTTTAAAATTCTCTCTAGAAGTTTCAAAATCCATGTCCACATGTTTACAATTTCACGTCAAAAAATGGCTAAAATTCCAGTTGAAATTAAGTCCCTTCAAAATTTTCCAATTTTTGTCCCAATTCTTCCCATTCCCATTGAAACTTTTCAAATCCCTCTCAAAATTGTTGAAATTCTGTTGAAGCTTTTAAAATTCTCTCTATAATTTTCAAAATCCATGTCCACATGTTTACAATTTCACGTCAAAAAATGGCTAAAATTCCAGTTGAAATTTTTTCAAAGTCCCTTAAAAATTTTCCAATTTTTGTCCCAATTCTTCCCATTCCCATTGAAACTTTTCAAATCCCTCTCCAAATTGTTGAAATTCTGTTGAAGCTTTTAAAATTCTCTCTAGAATTTTCAAAATCCATGTCCACATGTTTACAATTTCACGTCAGAAAATGGCTAAAATTCCAGTTGAAATTTTTTCAAAGTCCCTTAAAAATTTTCCAATTTTTGTCCCAATTCTTCCCATTCCCATTGAAACTTTTCAAATCCCTCTCAAAATTGTTGAAATTCTGTTGAAGCTTTTAAAATTCTCTCTAGAATTTTCAAAATCCATGTCCACATGTTTACAATTTCACGTCAAAAAATTGCTAAAATTCCAGTTGCAATTTTTTCAAAGTCCCTTAAAAATTTTCCAATTTTTGTCCCAATTCTTCCCATTCCCATTGAAACTTTTCAAATCCCTCTCAAAATTGTTGAAATTCTGTTGAAGCTTTTAAAATTCTCTCTAGAATTTTCAAAATCCACTTCAACATGTTTACAATTTCACGTCAGAAAATGGCTAAAATTCCAGTTGAAATTTTTTTAAAGTCCCTTAAAAATTTTCCAATTTTTGTCCCAATTCTTCCCATTCCCATTGAAACTTTTCAAATCCCTCTCCAAATTGTTGAAATTCTGTTGAAGCTTTTAAAATTCTCTCTAGAATTTTCAAAATCCATGTCCACATGTTTACAATTTCACGTCAAAAAATGGCTAAAATTCCAGTTGAAATCTTTTCAAAGTCCCTGAAAAATTTTCCAATTTTTGTCCCAATTCTTCCCATTCCCATTGAAACTTTTCAAATCCCTCTCCAAATTGTTGAAATTCTGTTGAAGCTTTTAAAATTCTCTCTAGAAGTTTCAAAATCCATGTCCACATGTTTACAATTTCACGTCAAAAAATTGCTAAAATTCCAGTTGAAATTTTTTCAAAGTCCCTGAAAAATTTTCCAATTTTTGTCCCAATTCTTCCCATTCCCATTGAAACTTTTCAAATCCCTCTCAAAATTGTTGAAATTCTGTTGAAGCTTTTAAAATTCTCTCTAGAAGTTTCAAAATCCATGTCCACATGTTTACAATTTCACGTCAAAAAATTGCTAAAATTCCAGTTGAAATTTTTTCAAAGTCCCTTAAAAATTTTCCAATTTTTGTCCCAATTCTTCCCATTCCCATTGAAACTTTTCAAATCCCTCTCCAAATTGTTGAAATTCTGTTGAAGCTTTTAAAATTCTCTCTAGAAGTTTCAAAATCCATGTCCACATGTTTACAATTTCACTTCCAAATTGCTAAAATTCCAGTTGAAATTTTTTCAAAGTCCCTTAAAAATTTTCCAATTTTTGTCCCAATTCTTCCCATTCCCATTGAAACTTTTCAAATCCCTCTCAGAATTGTTGAAATTCTCTTGAAGCTTTTAAAATTCTCTCCAGAATTTTCAAAATCCACTTCAACATGTTTACAATTTCACGTCAAAAAATGGCTAAAATTCCAGTTGAAATTTTTTCAAAGTCCCTTAAAAATTTTCCAATTTTTGTCCCAATTCTTCCCATTCCCATTGAAACTTTTCAAATCCCTCTCAAAATTGTTGAAATTCTGTTGAAGCTTTTAAAATTCTCTCTAGAATTTTCAAAATCCACTTCAACATGTTTACGATTTCACGTCAAAAAATTGCTAAAATTCCAGTTGAAATTTTTTCAAAGTCCCTTAAATATTTTCCAATTTTTGTCCCAATTCTTCCCATTCCCATTGAAACTTTTCAACTCCCTCTCAAAATTGTTGAAATTCTGTTGAAGCTTTTAAAATTCTCTCTAGAATTTTCAAAATCCACTTCAACATGTTTACAATTTCACGTCAAAAAATTGCTAAAATTCCAGTTGAAATTTTTTCAAAGTCCCTTAAAAATTTTCCAATTTTTGTCCCAATTCTTCCCATTCCCATTGAAACTTTTCAAATCCCTCTCAAAATTGTTGAAATTCTGTTGAAGCTTTAAAAATTCTCTCTAGAATTTTCAAAATCCACTTCAACATGTTTACAATTTCACGTCAAAAAATTGCTAAAATTCCAGTTGCAATTTTTTCAAAGTCCCTTAAAAATTTTCCAATTTTTGTCCCAATTCTTCCCATTCCCATTGAAACTTTTCAAATCCCTCTCCAAATTGTTGAAATTCTGTTGAAGCTTTTAAAATTCTCTCTAGAATTTTCAAAATCCATGTCCACATGTTTACGATTTCACGTCAAAAAATTGCTAAAATTCCAGTTGAAATTTTTTCAAAGTCCCTTAAAAATTTTCCAATTTTTGTCCCAATTCTTCCCATTCCCATTGAAACTTTTCAAATCCCTCTCAAAATTGTTGAAATTCTGTTGAAGCTTTTAAAATTCTCTCTAGAATTTTCAAAATCCATGTCCACATGTTTACAATTTCACGTCAAAAAATTGCTAAAATTCCAGTTTAAATTTTTTCAAAGTCCCTTAAAAATTTTCCAATTTTTGTCCCAATTCTTCCCATTCCCATTGAAACTTTTCAAATCCCTCTCCAAATTGTTGAAATTCTGTTGAAGCTTTTAAAATTCTCTCTAGAATTTTCAAAATCCACTTCAACATGTTTACGATTTCACGTCAAAAAATTGCTAAAATTCCAGTTGAAATTTTTTCAAAGTCCCTTAAAAATTTTCCAATTTTTGTCCCAATTCTTCCCATTCCCATTGAAACTTTTCAAATCCCTCTCAAAATTGTTGAAATTCTGTTGAAGCTTTTAAAATTCTCTCTAGAATTTTCAAAATCCACGTCCACATGTTTACAATTTCACGTCAAAAAATTGCTAAAATTCCAGTTGAAATTTTTTCAAAGTCCCTTAAAAATTTTCCAATTTTTGTCCCAATTCTTCCCATTCCCATTGAAACTTTTCAAATCCCTCTCCAAATTGTTGAAATTCTGTTGAAGCTTTTAAAATTCTCTCTAGAATTTTCATAATCCATGTCCACATGTTTACGATTTCACGTCAAAAAATGGCTAAAATTCCAGTTGCAATTTTTTCAAAGTCCCTTAAAAATTTTCCAATTTTTGTCCCAATTCTTCCCATTCCCATTGAAACTTTTCAAATCCCTCTCAAAATTGTTGAAATTCTGTTGAAGCTTTTAAAATTCTCTCTAGAATTTTCAAAATCCATGTCCACATGTTTACAATTTCACGTCAAAAAATGGCTAAAATTCCAGTTGCAATTTTTTCAAAGTCCCTTAAAAATTTTCCAATTTTTGTCCCAATTCTTCCCATTCCCATTGAAACTTTTCAAATCCCTCTCAAAATTGTTGAAATTCTGTTGAAGCTTTTAAAATTCTCTCTAGAATTTTCAAAATCCACGTCCACATGTTTACAATTTCACGTCAAAAAATGGCTAAAATTCCAGTTGAAATCTTTTCAAAGTCCCTGAAAAATTTTCCAATTTTTGTCCCAATTCTTCCCATTCCCATTGAAACTTTTCAAATCCCTCTCAAAATTGTTGAAATTCTGTTGAAGCTTTTAAAATTCTCTCTAGAAGTTTCAAAATCCATGTCCACATGTTTACAATTTCACGTCAAAAAATTGCTAAAATTCCAGTTGAAATTTTTTCAAAGTCCCTTAAAAATTTTCCAATTTTTGTCCCAATTCTTCCCATTCCCATTGAAACTTTTCAAATCCCTCTCCAAATTGTTGAAATTCTGTTGAAGCTTTTAAAATTCTCTCTAGAAGTTTCAAAATCCATGTCCACATGTTTACAATTTCACTTCCAAATTGCTAAAATTCCAGTTGAAATTTTTTCAAAGTCCCTTAAAAATTTTCCAATTTTTGTCCCAATTCTTCCCATTCCCATTGAAACTTTTCAAATCCCTCTCAGAATTGTTGAAATTCTCTTGAAGCTTTTAAAATTCTCTCTAGAATTTTCAAAATCCACTTCAACATGTTTACAATTTCACGTCAAAAAATGGCTAAAATTCCAGTTGAAATTTTTTCAAAGTCCCTTAAAAATTTTCCAATTTTTGTCCCAATTCTTCCCATTCCCATTGAAACTTTTCAAATCCCTCTCAAAATTGTTGAAATTCTGTTGAAGCTTTTAAAATTCTCTCTAGAATTTTCAAAATCCACTTCAACATGTTTACGATTTCACGTCAAAAAATTGCTAAAATTCCAGTTGAAATTTTTTCAAAGTCCCTTAAATATTTTCCAATTTTTGTCCCAATTCTTCCCATTCCCATTGAAACTTTTCAACTCCCTCTCAAAATTGTTGAAATTCTGTTGAAGCTTTTAAAATTCTCTCTAGAATTTTCAAAATCCACTTCAACATGTTTACAATTTCACGTCAAAAAATTGCTAAAATTCCAGTTGAAATTTTTTCAAAGTCCCTTAAAAATTTTCCAATTTTTGTCCCAATTCTTCCCATTCCCATTGAAACTTTTCAAATCCCTCTCAAAATTGTTGAAATTCTGTTGAAGCTTTTAAAATTCTCTCTAGAATTTTCAAAATCCACTTCAACATGTTTACAATTTCACGTCAAAAAATTGCTAAAATTCCAGTTGCAATTTTTTCAAAGTCCCTTAAAAATTTTCCAATTTTTGTCCCAATTCTTCCCATTCCCATTGAAACTTTTCAAATCCCTCTCCAAATTGTTGAAATTCTGTTGAAGCTTTTAAAATTCTCTCTAGAATTTTCAAAATCCATGTCCACATGTTTACGATTTCACGTCAAAAAATTGCTAAAATTCCAGTTGAAATTTTTTCAAAGTCCCTTAAAAATTTTCCAATTTTTGTCCCAATTCTTCCCATTCCCATTGAAACTTTTCAAATCCCTCTCAAAATTGTTGAAATTCTGTTGAAGCTTTTAAAATTCTCTCTAGAATTTTCAAAATCCATGTCCACATGTTTACAATTTCACGTCAAAAAATTGCTAAAATTCCAGTTTAAATTTTTTCAAAGTCCCTTAAAAATTTTCCAATTTTTGTCCCAATTCTTCCCATTCCCATTGAAACTTTTCAAATCCCTCTCCAAATTGTTGAAATTCTGTTGAAGCTTTTAAAATTCTCTCTAGAATTTTCAAAATCCACTTCAACATGTTTACGATTTCACGTCAAAAAATTGCTAAAATTCCAGTTGAAATTTTTTCAAAGTCCCTTAAAAATTTTCCAATTTTTGTCCCAATTCTTCCCATTCCCATTGAAACTTTTCAAATCCCTCTCAAAATTGTTGAAATTCTGTTGAAGCTTTTAAAATTCTCTCTAGAATTTTCAAAATCCACGTCCACATGTTTACAATTTCACGTCAAAAAATTGCTAAAATTCCAGTTGAAATTTTTTCAAAGTCCCTTAAAAATTTTCCAATTTTTGTCCCAATTCTTCCCATTCCCATTGAAACTTTTCAAATCCCTCTCCAAATTGTTGAAATTCTGTTGAAGCTTTTAAAATTCTCTCTAGAATTTTCATAATCCATGTCCACATGTTTACGATTTCACGTCAAAAAATGGCTAAAATTCCAGTTGCAATTTTTTCAAAGTCCCTTAAAAATTTTCCAATTTTTGTCCCAATTCTTCCCATTCCCATTGAAACTTTTCAAATCCCTCTCAAAATTCTCAAAATTGTTGAAATTCTGTTGAAGCTTTTAAAATTCTCTCTAGAATTTTCAAAATCCATGTCCACATGTTTACAATTTCACGTCAAAAATGGCTAAAATTCCAGTTGCAATTTTTTTCAAAGTCCTTAAAAATTTTCCAATTTTTGTCCCAATTCTTCCCATTCCCATTGAAACTTTTCTAATCCCTCTCAAAATTGTTGAAATTCTGTTGAAGCTTTTAAAATTCTCTCTAGAATTTTCAAAATCCACGTCCACATGTTTACAATTTCACGTCAAAAAATGGCTAAAATTCCAGTTGAAATCTTTTCAAAGTCCCTTAAAAATTTTCCAATTTTTGTCCCAATTCTTCCCATTCCCATTGAAACTTTTCAAATCCTCTCAAATTGTTGAAATTCTGTTGAAGCTTTTAAAATTCTCTCTAGAATTTTCAAAATCCACTTCACATGTTTACGATTTCACGTCAAAAAATTGCTAAAATTCCAGTTGAAATTTTTCAAAGTCCCTTAAAAATTTTCCAATTTTTGTCCCAATTCTTCCCATTCCCATTGAAACTTTTCAAATCCCTCTCAAAATTGTTGAAAATTCTGTTGAAGCTTTTAAAATTCTCTCTAGAATTTTCAAAATCCACGTCCACATGTTTACAATTTCACGTCAAAAAATTGCTAAAATTCCAGTTGAAATTTTTTCAAAGTCCCTTAAAAATTTTCCAATTTTTGTCCCAATTCTTCCCATTCCCATTGAAACTTTTCAAATCCCTCTCAAATTGTTGAAATTCTGTTGAAGCTTTTAAAATTCTCTCTAGAATTTTCAAAATCCATGTCCACATGTTTACGATTTCACGTCAAAAAATTGCTAAAATTCCAGTTGAAATTTTTTCAAAGTCCCTTAAAAATTTTCCAATTTTTGTCCCAATTCTTCCCATTCCCATTGAAACTTTTCAAATCCCTCTCAAAATTGTTGAAATTCTGTTGAAGCTTTTAAAATTCTCTCTAGAATTTTCAAAATCCACTTCAACATGTTTACAATTTCACGTCAAAAAATGGCTAAAATTCCAGTTGAAATTTTTCAAAGTCCCTAAAATTTTCCAATTTTTGTCCCAATTCTTCCCATTCCCATTGAAACTTTTCAAATCCCTCTCAAAATTGTTGAAATTCTGTGAAGCTTTTAAAATTCTCTCTAGAATTTTCAAAATCCATGTCCACATGTTTACAATTTCACGTCAAAAAATTGCTAAAATTCCAGTTGAAATTTTTTCAAAGTCCCTTAAAAATTTTCCAATTTTTGTCCCAATTCTTCCCATTCCCATTGAAACTTTTCAAATCCCTCTCCAAATTGTTGAAATTCTGTTGAAGCTTTTAAAATTCTCTCTAGAATTTTCAAAATCCACTTCAACATGTTTACAATTTCACGTCAGAAAATGGCTAAAATTCCAGTTGAAATTTTTTTAAAGTCCCTTCAAAATTTTCCAATTTTTGTCCCAATTCTTCCCATTCCCATTGAAACTTTTCAAATCCCTCTCAAAATTGTTGAAATTCTGTTGAAGCTTTTAAAATTCTCTCTAGAATTTTCAAAATCCATGTCCACATGTTTACAATTTCACGTCAAAAAATTGCTAAAATTCCAGTTGAAATTTTTTCAAAGTCCCTTAAAAATTTTCCAATTTTTGTCCCAATTCTTCCCATTCCCATTGAAACTTTTCAAATCCCTCTCAAAATTGTTGAAATTCTCTTGAAGCTTTTAAAATTCTCTCTAGAATTTTCAAAATCCATGTCCACATGTTTACAATTTCACGTCAAAAAATGGCTAAAATTCCAGTTGAAATTTTTTCAAAGTCCCTTAAAAATTTTCCAATTTTTGTCCCAATTCTTCCCATTCCCATTGAAACTTTTCAAATCCCTCTCAAAATTGTTGAAATTCTGTTGAAGCTTTTAAAATTCTCTCTAGAATTTTCAAAATCCACGTCCACATGTTTACAATTTCACGTCAAAAAATGGCTAAAATTCCAGTTGAAATTTTTTCAAAGTCCCTTAAAAATTTTCCAATTTTTGTCCCAATTCTTCCCATTCCCATTGAAACTTTTCAAATCCCTCTCCAAATTGTTGAAATTCTGTTGAAGCTTTTAAAATTCTCT
Source organism: Streptopelia decaocto (assembly GCF_964273445.1). Lineage (NCBI taxonomy): Eukaryota > Metazoa > Chordata > Aves > Columbiformes > Columbidae > Streptopelia > Streptopelia decaocto. The sequence goes on along the minus strand of NW_028116680.1, from coordinate 46,634 downwards.
CTAGAATTTTCAAAATCCACTTCAACATGTTTACGATTTCACGTCAAAAAATTGCTAAAATTCCAGTTGAAATTTTTTCAAAGTCCCTTAAAAATTTTCCAATTTTTGTCCCAATTCTTCCCATTCCCATTGAAACTTTTCAAATCCCTCTCAAAATTGTTGAAATTCTGTTGAAGCTTTTAAAATTCTCTCTAGAATTTTCAAAATCCACGTCCACATGTTTACAATTTCACGTCAAAAAATTGCTAAAATTCCAGTTGAAATTTTTTCAAAGTCCCTTAAAAATTTTCCAATTTTTGTCCCAATTCTTCCCATTCCCATTGAAACTTTTCAAATCCCTCTCCAAATTGTTGAAATTCTGTTGAAGCTTTTAAAATTCTCTCTAGAATTTTCAAAATCCATGTCCACATGTTTACGATTTCACGTCAAAAAATTGCTAAAATTCCAGTTGAAATTTTTTCAAAGTCCCTTAAAAATTTTCCAATTTTTGTCCCAATTCTTCCCATTCCCATTGAAACTTTTCAAATCCCTCTCAAAATTGTTGAAATTCTGTTGAAGCTTTTAAAATTCTCTCTAGAATTTTCAAAATCCACTTCAACATGTTTACAATTTCACGTCAAAAAATGGCTAAAATTCCAGTTGAAATTTTTTCAAAGTCCCTGAAAAATTTTCCAATTTTTGTCCCAATTCTTCCCATTCCCATTGAAACTTTTCAAATCCCTCTCAAAATTGTTGAAATTCTGTTGAAGCTTTTAAAATTCTCTCTAGAATTTTCAAAATCCATGTCCACATGTTTACAATTTCACGTCAAAAAATTGCTAAAATTCCAGTTGAAATTTTTTCAAAGTCCCTTAAAAATTTTCCAATTTTTGTCCCAATTCTTCCCATTCCCATTGAAACTTTTCAAATCCCTCTCCAAATTGTTGAAATTCTGTTGAAGCTTTTAAAATTCTCTCTAGAATTTTCAAAATCCACTTCAACATGTTTACAATTTCACGTCAGAAAATGGCTAAAATTCCAGTTGAAATTTTTTTAAAGTCCCTTCAAAATTTTCCAATTTTTGTCCCAATTCTTCCCATTCCCATTGAAACTTTTCAAATCCCTCTCAAAATTGTTGAAATTCTGTTGAAGCTTTTAAAATTCTCTCTAGAATTTTCAAAATCCATGTCCACATGTTTACAATTTCACGTCAAAAAATTGCTAAAATTCCAGTTGAAATTTTTTCAAAGTCCCTTAAAAATTTTCCAATTTTTGTCCCAATTCTTCCCATTCCCATTGAAACTTTTCAAATCCCTCTCAAAATTGTTGAAATTCTCTTGAAGCTTTTAAAATTCTCTCTAGAATTTTCAAAATCCATGTCCACATGTTTACAATTTCACGTCAAAAAATTGCTAAATTTCCAGTTGAAATTAAGTCCCTTAAAAATTTTCCAATTTTTGTCCCAATTCTTCCCATTCCCATTGAAACTTTTCAAATCCCTCTCCAAATTGTTGAAATTCTGTTGAAGCTTTTAAAATTCTCTCTAGAATTTTCAAAATCCATGTCCACATGTTTACAATTTCACGTCAAAAAATGGCTAAAATTCCAGTTGAAATCTTTTCAAAGTCCCTGAAAAATTTTCCAATTTTTGTCCCAATTCTTCCCATTCCCATTGAAACTTTTCAAATCCCTCTCCAAATTGTTGAAATTCTGTTGAAGCTTTTAAAATTCTCTCTAGAAGTTTCAAAATCCATGTCCACATGTTTACAATTTCACGTCAAAAAATTGCTAAAATTCCAGTTGAAATTTTTTCAAAGTCCCTGAAAAATTTTCCAATTTTTGTCCCAATTCTTCCCATTCCCATTGAAACTTTTCAAATCCCTCTCAAAATTGTTGAAATTCTGTTGAAGCTTTTAAAATTCTCTCTAGAAGTTTCAAAATCCATGTCCACATGTTTACAATTTCACGTCAAAAAATTGCTAAAATTCCAGTTGAAATTTTTTCAAAGTCCCTTAAAAATTTTCCAATTTTTGTCCCAATTCTTCCCATTCCCATTGAAACTTTTCAAATCCCTCTCCAAATTGTTGAAATTCTGTTGAAGCTTTTAAAATTCTCTCTAGAAGTTTCAAAATCCATGTCCACATGTTTACAATTTCACTTCCAAATTGCTAAAATTCCAGTTGAAATTTTTTCAAAGTCCCTTAAAAATTTTCCAATTTTTGTCCCAATTCTTCCCATTCCCATTGAAACTTTTCAAATCCCTCTCAGAATTGTTGAAATTCTCTTGAAGCTTTTAAAATTCTCTCCAGAATTTTCAAAATCCACTTCAACATGTTTACAATTTCACGTCAAAAAATGGCTAAAATTCCAGTTGAAATTTTTTCAAAGTCCCTTAAAAATTTTCCAATTTTTGTCCCAATTCTTCCCATTCCCATTGAAACTTTTCAAATCCCTCTCAAAATTGTTGAAATTCTGTTGAAGCTTTTAAAATTCTCTCTAGAATTTTCAAAATCCACTTCAACATGTTTACGATTTCACGTCAAAAAATTGCTAAAATTCCAGTTGAAATTTTTTCAAAGTCCCTTAAATATTTTCCAATTTTTGTCCCAATTCTTCCCATTCCCATTGAAACTTTTCAACTCCCTCTCAAAATTGTTGAAATTCTGTTGAAGCTTTTAAAATTCTCTCTAGAATTTTCAAAATCCACTTCAACATGTTTACAATTTCACGTCAAAAAATTGCTAAAATTCCAGTTGAAATTTTTTCAAAGTCCCTTAAAAATTTTCCAATTTTTGTCCCAATTCTTCCCATTCCCATTGAAACTTTTCAAATCCCTCTCAAAATTGTTGAAATTCTGTTGAAGCTTTTAAAATTCTCTCTAGAATTTTCAAAATCCACTTCAACATGTTTACAATTTCACGTCAAAAAATTGCTAAAATTCCAGTTGCAATTTTTTCAAAGTCCCTTAAAAATTTTCCAATTTTTGTCCCAATTCTTCCCATTCCCATTGAAACTTTTCAAATCCCTCTCCAAATTGTTGAAATTCTGTTGAAGCTTTTAAAATTCTCTCTAGAATTTTCAAAATCCATGTCCACATGTTTACGATTTCACGTCAAAAAATTGCTAAAATTCCAGTTGAAATTTTTTCAAAGTCCCTTAAAAATTTTCCAATTTTTGTCCCAATTCTTCCCATTCCCATTGAAACTTTTCAAATCCCTCTCAAAATTGTTGAAATTCTGTTGAAGCTTTTAAAATTCTCTCTAGAATTTTCAAAATCCATGTCCACATGTTTACAATTTCACGTCAAAAAATTGCTAAAATTCCAGTTTAAATTTTTTCAAAGTCCCTTAAAAATTTTCCAATTTTTGTCCCAATTCTTCCCATTCCCATTGAAACTTTTCAAATCCCTCTCCAAATTGTTGAAATTCTGTTGAAGCTTTTAAAATTCTCTCTAGAATTTTCAAAATCCACTTCAACATGTTTACGATTTCACGTCAAAAAATTGCTAAAATTCCAGTTGAAATTTTTTCAAAGTCCCTTAAAAATTTTCCAATTTTTGTCCCAATTCTTCCCATTCCCATTGAAACTTTTCAACTCCCTCTCAAAATTGTTGAAATTCTGTTGAAGCTTTTAAAATTCTCTCTAGAATTTTCAAAATCCACGTCCACATGTTTACAATTTCACGTCAAAAAATTGCTAAAATTCCAGTTGAAATTTTTTCAAAGTCCCTTAAAAATTTTCCAATTTTTGTCCCAATTCTTCCCATTCCCATTGAAACTTTTCAAATCCCTCTCCAAATTGTTGAAATTCTGTTGAAGCTTTTAAAATTCTCTCTAGAATTTTCATAATCCATGTCCACATGTTTACGATTTCACGTCAAAAAATGGCTAAAATTCCAGTTGCAATTTTTTCAAAGTCCCTTAAAAATTTTCCAATTTTTGTCCCAATTCTTCCCATTCCCATTGAAACTTTTCAAATCCCTCTCAAAATTGTTGAAAATCTGTTGAAGCTTTTAAAATTCTCTCTAGAATTTTCAAAATCCATGTCCACATGTTTACAATTTCACGTCAAAAAATGGCTAAAATTCCAGTTGCAATTTTTTCAAAGTCCCTTAAAAATTTTCCAATTTTTGTCCCAATTCTTCCCATTCCCATTGAAACTTTTCAAATCCCTCTCAAAATTGTTGAAATTCTGTTGAAGCTTTTAAAATTCTCTCTAGAATTTTCAAAATCCACGTCCACATGTTTACAATTTCACGTCAAAAAATGGCTAAAATTCCAGTTGAAATCTTTTCAAAGTCCCTGAAAAATTTTCCAATTTTTGTCCCAATTCTTCCCATTCCCATTGAAACTTTTCAAATCCCTCTCAAAATTGTTGAAATTCTGTTGAAGCTTTTAAAATTCTCTCTAGAAGTTTCAAAATCCATGTCCACATGTTTACAATTTCACGTCAAAAAATTGCTAAAATTCCAGTTGAAATTTTTTCAAAGTCCCTTAAAAATTTTCCAATTTTTGTCCCAATTCTTCCCATTCCCATTGAAACTTTTCAAATCCCTCTCCAAATTGTTGAAATTCTGTTGAAGCTTTTAAAATTCTCTCTAGAAGTTTCAAAATCCATGTCCACATGTTTACAATTTCACTTCCAAATTGCTAAAATTCCAGTTGAAATTTTTTCAAAGTCCCTTAAAAATTTTCCAATTTTTGTCCCAATTCTTCCCATTCCCATTGAAACTTTTCAAATCCCTCTCAGAATTGTTGAAATTCTCTTGAAGCTTTTAAAATTCTCTCTAGAATTTTCAAAATCCACTTCAACATGTTTACAATTTCACGTCAAAAAATGGCTAAAATTCCAGTTGAAATTTTTTCAAAGTCCCTTAAAAATTTTCCAATTTTTGTCCCAATTCTTCCCATTCCCATTGAAACTTTTCAAATCCCTCTCAAAATTGTTGAAATTCTGTTGAAGCTTTTAAAATTCTCTCTAGAATTTTCAAAATCCACTTCAACATGTTTACGATTTCACGTCAAAAAATTGCTAAAATTCCAGTTGAAATTTTTTCAAAGTCCCTTAAATATTTTCCAATTTTTGTCCCAATTCTTCCCATTCCCATTGAAACTTTTCAACTCCCTCTCAAAATTGTTGAAATTCTGTTGAAGCTTTTAAAATTCTCTCTAGAATTTTCAAAATCCACTTCAACATGTTTACAATTTCACGTCAAAAAATTGCTAAAATTCCAGTTGAAATTTTTTCAAAGTCCCTTAAAAATTTTCCAATTTTTGTCCCAATTCTTCCCATTCCCATTGAAACTTTTCAAATCCCTCTCAAAATTGTTGAAATTCTGTTGAAGCTTTTAAAATTCTCTCTAGAATTTTCAAAATCCACTTCAACATGTTTACAATTTCACGTCAAAAAATTGCTAAAATTCCAGTTGCAATTTTTTCAAAGTCCCTTAAAAATTTTCCAATTTTTGTCCCAATTCTTCCCATTCCCATTGAAACTTTTCAAATCCCTCTCCAAATTGTTGAAATTCTGTTGAAGCTTTTAAAATTCTCTCTAGAATTTTCAAAATCCATGTCCACATGTTTACGATTTCACGTCAAAAAATTGCTAAAATTCCAGTTGAAATTTTTTCAAAGTCCCTTAAAAATTTTCCAATTTTTGTCCCAATTCTTCCCATTCCCATTGAAACTTTTCAAATCCCTCTCAAAATTGTTGAAATTCTGTTGAAGCTTTTAAAATTCTCTCTAGAATTTTCAAAATCCATGTCCACATGTTTACAATTTCACGTCAAAAAATTGCTAAAATTCCAGTTTAAATTTTTTCAAAGTCCCTTAAAAATTTTCCAATTTTTGTCCCAATTCTTCCCATTCCCATTGAAACTTTTCAAATCCCTCTCCAAATTGTTGAAATTCTGTTGAAGCTTTTAAAATTCTCTCTAGAATTTTCAAAATCCACTTCAACATGTTTACGATTTCACGTCAAAAAATTGCTAAAATTCCAGTTGAAATTTTTTCAAAGTCCCTTAAAAATTTTCCAATTTTTGTCCCAATTCTTCCCATTCCCATTGAAACTTTTCAAATCCCTCTCAAAATTGTTGAAATTCTGTTGAAGCTTTTAAAATTCTCTCTAGAATTTTCAAAATCCACGTCCACATGTTTACAATTTCACGTCAAAAAATTGCTAAAATTCCAGTTGAAATTTTTTCAAAGTCCCTTAAAAATTTTCCAATTTTTGTCCCAATTCTTCCCATTCCCATTGAAACTTTTCAAATCCCTCTCCAAATTGTTGAAATTCTGTTGAAGCTTTTAAAATTCTCTCTAGAATTTTCAAAATCCATGTCCACATGTTTACAATTTCACGTCAAAAAATTGCTAAAATTCCAGTTGCAATTTTTTCAAAGTCCCTTAAAAATTTTCCAATTTTTGTCCCAATTCTTCCCATTCCCATTGAAACTTTTCAAATCCCTCTCAAAATTGTTGAAATTCTGTTGAAGCTTTTAAAATTCTCTCTAGAATTTTCAAAATCCATGTCCACATGTTTACAATTTCACGTCAAAAAATGGCTAAAATTCCAGTTGCAATTTTTTCAAAGTCCCTTAAAAATTTTCCAATTTTTGTCCCAATTCTTCCCATTCCCATTGAAACTTTTCAAATCCCTCTCAAAATTGTTGAAATTCTGTTGAAGCTTTTAAAATTCTCTCTAGAATTTTCAAAATCCACGTCCACATGTTTACAATTTCACGTCAAAAAATGGCTAAAATTCCAGTTGAAATCTTTTCAAAGTCCCTTAAAAATTTTCCAATTTTTGTCCCAATTCTTCCCATTCCCATTGAAACTTTTCAAATCCCTCTCCAAATTGTTGAAATTCTGTTGAAGCTTTTAAAATTCTCTCTAGAATTTTCAAAATCCACTTCAACATGTTTACGATTTCACGTCAAAAAATTGCTAAAATTCCAGTTGAAATTTTTTCAAAGTCCCTTAAAAATTTTCCAATTTTTGTCCCAATTCTTCCCATTCCCATTGAAACTTTTCAAATCCCTCTCAAAATTGTTGAAATTCTGTTGAAGCTTTTAAAATTCTCTCTAGAATTTTCAAAATCCACGTCCACATGTTTACAATTTCACGTCAAAAAATTGCTAAAATTCCAGTTGAAATTTTTCAAAGTCCCTTAAAAATTTTCCAATTTTTGTCCCAATTCTTCCCATTCCCATTGAAACTTTTCAAATCCCTCTCCAAATTGTTGAAATTCTGTTGAAGCTTTTAAAATTCTCTCTAGAATTTTCAAAATCCATGTCCACATGTTTACGATTTCACGTCAAAAAATTGCTAAAATTCCAGTTGAAATTTTTTCAAAGTCCCTTAAAAATTTTCCAATTTTTGTCCCAATTCTTCCCATTCCCATTGAAACTTTTCAAATCCCTCTCAAAATTGTTGAAATTCTGTTGAAGCTTTTAAAATTCTCTCTAGAATTTTCAAAATCCACTTCAACATGTTTACAATTTCACGTCAAAAAATGGCTAAAATTCCAGTTGAAATTTTTTCAAAGTCCCTGAAAAATTTTCCAATTTTTGTCCCAATTCTTCCCATTCCCATTGAAACTTTTCAAATCCCTCTCAAAATTGTTGAAATTCTGTTGAAGCTTTTAAAATTCTCTCTAGAATTTTCAAAATCCATGTCCACATGTTTACAATTTCACGTCAAAAAATTGCTAAAATTCCAGTTGAAATTTTTTCAAAGTCCCTTAAAAATTTTCCAATTTTTGTCCCAATTCTTCCCATTCCCATTGAAACTTTTCAAATCCCTCTCCAAATTGTTGAAATTCTGTTGAAGCTTTTAAAATTCTCTCTAGAATTTTCAAAATCCACTTCAACATGTTTACAATTTCACGTCAGAAAATGGCTAAAATTCCAGTTGAAATTTTTTTAAAGTCCCTTCAAAATTTTCCAATTTTTGTCCCAATTCTTCCCATTCCCATTGAAACTTTTCAAATCCCTCTCAAAATTGTTGAAATTCTGTTGAAGCTTTTAAAATTCTCTCTAGAATTTTCAAAATCCATGTCCACATGTTTACAATTTCACGTCAAAAAATTGCTAAAATTCCAGTTGAAATTTTTTCAAAGTCCCTTAAAAATTTTCCAATTTTTGTCCCAATTCTTCCCATTCCCATTGAAACTTTTCAAATCCCTCTCAAAATTGTTGAAATTCTCTTGAAGCTTTTAAAATTCTCTCTAGAATTTTCAAAATCCATGTCCACATGTTTACAATTTCACGTCAAAAAATGGCTAAAATTCCAGTTGAAATTTTTTCAAAGTCCCTTAAAAATTTTCCAATTTTTGTCCCAATTCTTCCCATTCCCATTGAAACTTTTCAAATCCCTCTCAAAATTGTTGAAATTCTGTTGAAGCTTTTAAAATTCTCTCTAGAATTTTCAAAATCCACGTCCACATGTTTACAATTTCACGTCAAAAAATGGCTAAAATTCCAGTTGAAATTTTTTCAAAGTCCCTTAAAAATTTTCCAATTTTTGTCCCAATTCTTCCCATTCCCATTGAAACTTTTCAAATCCCTCTCCAAATTGTTGAAATTCTGTTGAAGCTTTTAAAATTCTCTCTAGAATTTTCAAAATCCACTTCAACATGTTTACGATTTCACGTCAAAAAATTGCTAAAATTCCAGTTGAAATTTTTTCAAAGTCCCTTAAAAATTTTCCAATTTTTGTCCCAATTCTTCCCATTCCCATTGAAACTTTTCAAATCCCTCTCAAAATTGTTGAAATTCTGTTGAAGCTTTTAAAATTCTCTCTAGAATTTTCAAAATCCACGTCCACATGTTTACAATTTCACGTCAAAAAATTGCTAAAATTCCAGTTGAAATTTTTTCAAAGTCCCTTAAAAATTTTCCAATTTTTGTCCCAATTCTTCCCATTCCCATTGAAACTTTTCAAATCCCTCTCCAAATTGTTGAAATTCTGTTGAAGCTTTTAAAATTCTCTCTAGAATTTTCAAAATCCATGTCCACATGTTTACGATTTCACGTCAAAAAATTGCTAAAATTCCAGTTGAAATTTTTTCAAAGTCCCTTAAAAATTTTCCAATTTTTGTCCCAATTCTTCCCATTCCCATTGAAACTTTTCAAATCCCTCTCAAAATTGTTGAAATTCTGTTGAAGCTTTTAAAATTCTCTCTAGAATTTTCAAAATCCACTTCAACATGTTTACAATTTCACGTCAAAAAATGGCTAAAATTCCAGTTGAAATTTTTTCAAAGTCCCTGAAAAATTTTCCAATTTTTGTCCCAATTCTTCCCATTCCCATTGAAACTTTTCAAATCCCTCTCAAAATTGTTGAAATTCTGTTGAAGCTTTTAAAATTCTCTCTAGAATTTTCAAAATCCATGTCCACATGTTTACAATTTCACGTCAAAAAATTGCTAAAATTCCAGTTGAAATTTTTTCAAAGTCCCTTAAAAATTTTCCAATTTTTGTCCCAATTCTTCCCATTCCCATTGAAACTTTTCAAATCCCTCTCCAAATTGTTGAAATTCTGTTGAAGCTTTTAAAATTCTCTCTAGAATTTTCAAAATCCACTTCAACATGTTTACAATTTCACGTCAGAAAATGGCTAAAATTCCAGTTGAAATTTTTTTAAAGTCCCTTCAAAATTTTCCAATTTTTGTCCCAATTCTTCCCATTCCCATTGAAACTTTTCAAATCCCTCTCAAAATTGTTGAAATTCTGTTGAAGCTTTTAAAATTCTCTCTAGAATTTTCAAAATCCATGTCCACATGTTTACAATTTCACGTCAAAAAATTGCTAAAATTCCAGTTGAAATTTTTTCAAAGTCCCTTAAAAATTTTCCAATTTTTGTCCCAATTCTTCCCATTCCCATTGAAACTTTTCAAATCCCTCTCAAAATTGTTGAAATTCTCTTGAAGCTTTTAAAATTCTCTCTAGAATTTTCAAAATCCATGTCCACATGTTTACAATTTCACGTCAAAAAATTGCTAAATTTCCAGTTGAAATTAAGTCCCTTAAAAATTTTCCAATTTTTGTCCCAATTCTTCCCATTCCCATTGAAACTTTTCAAATCCCTCTCAAAATTGTTGAAATTCTGTTGAAGCTTTTAAAATTCTCTCTAGAATTTTCAAAATCCATGTCCACATGTTTACAATTTCACGTCAAAAAATTGCTAAAATTCCAGTTGCAATTTTTTCAAAGTCCCTTAAAAATTTTCCAATTTTTGTCCCAATTCTTCCCATTCCCATTGAAACTTTTCAAATCCCTCTCAAAATTGTTGAAATTCTGTTGAAGCTTTTAAAATTCTCTCTAGAATTTTCAAAATCCACTTCAACATGTTTACAATTTCACGTCAAAAAATTGCTAAAATTCCAGTTGAAATTTTTTCAAAGTCCCTTAAAAATTTTCCAATTTTTGTCCCAATTCTTCCCATTCCCATTGAAACTTTTCAAATCCCTCTCAAAATTGTTGAAATTCTCTTGAAGCTTTTAAAATTCTCTCTAGAATTTTCAAAATCCATGTCCACATGTTTACAATTTCACGTCAAAAAATTGCTAAAATTCCAGTTGCAATTTTTTCAAAGTCCCTTAAAAATTTTCCAATTTTTGTCCCAATTCTTCCCATTCCCATTGAAACTTTTCAAATCCCTCTCAAAATTGTTGAAATTCTGTTGAAGCTTTTAAAATTCTCTCTAGAATTTTCAAAATCCACTTCAACATGTTTACAATTTCACGTCAAAAAATGGCTAAAATTCCAGTTGAAATTTTTTCAAAGTCCCTTCAAAATTTTCCAATTTTTGTCCCAATTCTTCCCATTCCCATTGAAACTTTTCAAATCCCTCTCAAAATTGTTGAAATTCTCTTGAAGCTTTTAAAATTCTCTCTAGAATTTTCAAAATCCATGTCCACATGTTTACAATTTCACGTCAAAAAATTGCTAAAATTCCAGTTGAAATTTTTTCAAAGTCCCTTAAAAATTTTCCAATTTTTGTCCCAATTCTTCCCATTCCCATTGAAACTTTTCAAATCCCTCTCAAAATTGTTGAAATTCTCTTGAAGCTTTTAAAATTCTCTCTAGAATTTTCAAAATCCATGTCCACATGTTTACAATTTCACGTCAAAAAATTGCTAAATTTCCAGTAGAAATTAAGTCCCTTAAAAATTTTCCAATTTTTGTCCCAATTCTTCCCATTCCCATTGAAACTTTTCAAATCCCTCTCAAAATTGTTGAAATTCTGTTGAAGCTTTTAAAATTCTCTCTAGAATTTTCAAAATCCATGTCCACATATTTACAATTTCACGTCAAAAAATTGCTAAAATTCCAGTTGCAATTTTTTCAAAGTCCCTTAAAAATTTTCCAATTTTTGTCCCAATTCTTCCCATTCCCATTGAAACTTTTCAAATCCCTCTCAAAATTGTTGAAATTCTGTTGAAGCTTTTAAAATTCTCTCTAGAATTTTCAAAATCCATGTCCACATGTTTACAATTTCACGTCAAAAAATGGCTAAAATTCCAGTTGCAATTTTTTCAAAGTCCCTTAAAAATTTTCCAATTTTTGTCCCAATTCTTCCCATTCCCATTGAAACTTTTCAAATCCCTCTCAAAATTGTTGAAATTCTGTTGAAGCTTTTAAAATTCTCTCTAGAATTTTCAAAATCCATGTCCACATGTTTACAATTTCACGTCAAAAAATTGCTAAAATTCCAGTTGAAATTTTTTCAAAGTCCCTTAAAAATTTTCCAATTTTTGTCCCAATTCTTCCCATTCCCATTGAAACTTTTCAAATCCCTCTCAAAATTGTTGAAATTCTCTTGAAGCTTTTAAAATTCTCTCTAGAATTTTCAAAATCCATGTCCACATGTTTACAATTTCACGTCAAAAAATTGCTAAAATTCCAGTTGAAATTTTTTCAAAGTCCCTTCAAAATTTTCCAATTTTTGTCCCAATTCTTCCCATTCCCATTGAAACTTTTCAAATCCCTCTCCAAATTGTTGAAATTCTGTTGAAGCTTTTAAAATTCTCTCTAGAATTTTCAATTCCATGTCCACATGTTTACAATTTCACGTCAAAAATTTGCTAAAATTCCAGTTGCAATTTTTTCAAAGTCCCTTAAAAATTTTCCAATTTTTGTCCCAATTCTTCCCATTCCCATTGAAACTTTTCAAATCCCTCTCAAAATCGTTGAAATTCTGTTGAAGCTTTTAAAAATCTCTCTAGAATTTTCAAAATCCATGTCCACATGTTTACAATTTCACGTCAAAAAATGGCTAAAATTCCAGTTGAAATTAAGTCCCTTAAAAATTTTCCAATTTTTGTCCCAATTCTTCCCATTCCCATTGAAACTTTTCAAATCCCTCTCAAAATTGTTGAAATTCTCTTGAAGCTTTTAAAATTCTCTCTAGAATTTTCAAAATCCATGTCCACATGTTTACAATTTCACGTCAAAAAATGGCTAAAATTCCAGTTGAAATTTTTTCAAAGTCCCTTAAATATTTTCCAATTTTTGTCCCAATTCTTCCCATTCCCATTGAAACTTTTCAAATCCCTCTCAAAATTGTTGAAATTCTGTTGAAGCTTTTAAAATTCTCTCTAGAATTTTCAAAATCCATGTCCACATGTTTACAATTTCACGTCAAAAAATTGCTAAAATTCCAGTTGAAATTTTTTCAAAGTCCCTTAAAAATTTTCCAATTTTTGTCCCAATTCTTCCCATTCCCATTGAAACTTTTCAAATCCCTCTCAAAATTGTTGAAATTCTCTTGAAGCTTTTAAAATTCTCTCTAGAATTTTCAAAATCCATGTCCACATGTTTACAATTTCACGTCAAAAAATTGCTAAATTTCCAGTTGAAATTAAGTCCCTTAAAAATTTTCCAATTTTTGTCCCAATTCTTCCCATTCCCATTGAAACTTTTCAAATCAATTGTTGAAATTCTGTTGAAGCTTTTAAAATTCTCTCTAGAATTTTCAAAATCCATGTCCACATATTTACAATTTCACGTCAAAAAATTGCTAAAATTCCAGTTGAAATTTTTTCAAAGTCCCTTAAAAATTTTCCAATTTTTGTCCCAATTCTTCCCATTCCCATTGAAACTTTTCAAATCCCTCTCAAAATTGTTGAAATTCTGTTGAAGCTTTTAAAATTCTCTCTAGAAGTTTCAAAATCCATGTCCACATGTTTACAATTTCACGTCAAAAAATTGCTAAAATTCCAGTTGCAATTTTTTCAAAGTCCCTTAAAAATTTTCCAATTTTTGTCCCAATTCTTCCCATTCCCATTGAAACTTTTCAAATCCCTCTCCAAATTGTTGAAATTCTGTTGAAGCTTTTAAAATTCTCTCTAGAATTTTCAAAATCCATGTCCACATGTTTACAATTTCACGTCAAAAAATTGCTAAAATTCCAGTTGAAATTTTTTCAAAGTCCCTTAAAAATTTTCCAATTTTTGTCCCAATTCTTCCCATTCCCATTGAAACTTTTCAAATCCCTCTCAAAATTGTTGAAATTCTCTTGAAGCTTTTAAAAATCTCTCTAGAATTTTCAAAATCCATGTCCACATGTTTACAATTTCACGTCAAAAAATTGCTAAAATTCCAGTTGCAATTTTTTCAAAGTCCCTTAAAAATTTTCCAATTTTTGTCCCAATTCTTCCCATTCCCATTGAAACTTTTCAAATCCCTCTCCAAATTGTTGAAATTCTGTTGAAGCTTTTAAAATTCTCTCTAGAATTTTCAAAATCCATGTCCACATGTTTACAATTTCACGTCAAAAAATTGCTAAAATTCCAGTTGAAATTTTTTCAAAGTCCCTTAAAAATTTTCCAATTTTTGTCCCAATTCTTCCCATTCCCATTGAAACTTTTCAAATCCCTCTCAAAATCGTTGAAATTCTGTTGAAGCTTTTAAAATTCTCTCTAGAATTTTCAAAATCCATGTCCACATGTTTACAATTTCACGTCAAAAAATGGCTAAAATTCCAGTTGAAATTAAGTCCCTTCAAAATTTTCCAATTTTTGTCCCAATTCTTCCCATTCTTATTGAAACTTTTCAAATCCCTCTCAAAATTGTTGAAATTCTCTTGAAGCTTTTAAAATTCTCTCTAGAATTTTCAAAATCCATGTCCACATGTTTACAATTTCACGTCAAAAAATGGCTAAAATTCCAGTTGAAATTTTTTCAAAGTCCCTTAAAAATTTTCCAATTTTTGTCCCAATTCTTCCCATTCCCATTGAAACTTTTCAAATCCCTCTCAAAATTGTTGAAATTCTGTTGAAGCTTTTAAAATTCTCTCTAGAAGTTTCAAAATCCATGTCCACATGTTTACAATTTCACGTCAAAAAATTGCTAAAATTCCAGTTGAAATTTTATTAAAGTCCCTTAAAAATTTTCCAATTTTTGTCCCAATTCTTCCCATTCCCATTGAAACTTTTCAAATCCCTCTCAAAATTGTTGAAATTCTGTTGAAGCTTTTAAAAATCTCTCTAGAATTTTCAAAATCCATGGCCACATGTTTACAATTTCACGTCAAAAAATGGCTAAAATTCCAGTTGAAATCTTTTCAAAGTCCCTGAAAAATTTTCCAATTTTTGTCCCAATTCTTCCCATTCCCATTGAAACTTTTCAAATCCCTCTCCAAATTGTTGAAATTCTGTTGAAGCTTTTAAAATTCTCTCTAGAAGTTTCAAAATCCATGTCCACATGTTTACAATTTCACGTCAAAAAATGGCTAAAATTCCAGTTGAAATTTTTTCAAAGTCCCTTAAAAATTTTCCAATTTTTGTCCCAATTCTTCCCATTCCCATTGAAACTTTTCAAATCCCTCTCAAAATTGTTGAAATTCTGTTGAAGCTTTTAAAATTCTCTCTAGAATTTTCAAAATCCATGTCCACATGTTTACAATTTCACGTCAAAAAATTTCTAAAATTCCAGTTGAAATTAAGTCCCTTAAAAATTTTCCAATTTTTGTCCCAATTCTTCCCATTCCCATTGAAACTTTTCAAATCCCTCTCAAAATTGTTGAAATTCTCTTGAAGCTTTTAAAATTCTCTCTAGAATTTTCAAAATCCATGTCCACATATTTACAATTTCACGTCAAAAAATGGCTAAAATTCCAGTTGAAATTTTTTCAAAGTCCCTTAAAAATTTTCCAATTTTTGTCCCAATTCTTCCCATTCCCATTGAAACTTTTCAAATCCCTCTCAAAATTGTTGAAATTCTGTTGAAGCTTCTAAAATTCTCTCTAGAAGTTTCAAAATCCATGTCCACATGTTTACAATTTCACGTCAAAAAATTGCTAAAATTCCAGTTGCAATTTTTTCAAAGTCCCTTCAAAATTTTCCAATTTTTGTCCCAATTCTTCCCATTCCCATTGAAACTTTTCAAATCCCTCTCAAAATTGTTGAAATTCTGTTGAAGCTTTTAAAATTCTCTCTAGAATTTTCAAAATCCACTTCAACATGTTTACAATTTCACTTCAGAAAATGGCTAAAATTCCAGTTGAAATTTTTTCAAAGTCCCTTAAAAATTTTCCAATTTTTGTCCCAATTCTTCCCATTCCCATTGAAACTTTTCAAATCCCTCTCAAAATTGTTGAAATTCTGTTGAAGCTTTTAAAATTCTCTCTAGAATTTTCAAAATCCATGTCCACATGTTTACAATTTCACGTCAAAAAATTGCTAAAATTCCAGTTGCAATTTTTTCAAAGTCCCTTAAAAATTTTCCAATTTTTGTCCCAATTCTTCCCATTCCCATTGAAACTTTTCAAATCCCTCTCAAAATTGTTGAAATTCTGTTGAAGCTTTTAAAATTCTCTCTAGAATTTTCAAAATCCACTTCAACATGTTTACAATTTCACGTCAAAAAATTGCTAAAATTCCAGTTGAAATTTTTTCAAAGTCCCTGAAAAATTTTCCAATTTTTGTCCCAATTCTTCCCATTCCCATTGAAACTTTTCAAATCCCTCTCCAAATTGTTGAAATTCTCTTGAAGCTTTTAAAAATCTCTCTAGAATTTTCAAAATCCATGGCCACATGTTTACAATTTCACGTCAAAAAATGGCTAAAATTCCAGTTGAAATCTTTTCAAAGTCCCTGAAAAATTTTCCAATTTTTGTCCCAATTCTTCCCATTCCCATTGAAACTTTTCAAATCCCTCTCCAAATTGTTGAAATTCTGTTGAAGCTTTTAAAATTCTCTCTAGAAGTTTCAAAATCCATGTCCACATGTTTACAATTTCACGTCAAAAAATTGCTAAAATTCCAGTTGCAATTTTTTCAAAGTCCCTTAAAAATTTTCCAATTTTTGTCCCAATTCTTCCCATTCCCATTGAAACTTTTCAAATCCCTCTCAAAATTGTTGAAATTCTGTTGAAGCTTTTAAAATTCTCTCTAGAATTTTCAAAATCCATGTCCACATGTTTACAATTTCACGTCAAAAAATTTCTAAAATTCCAGTTGAAATTAAGTCCCTTAAAAATTTTCCAATTTTTGTCCCAATTCTTCCCATTCCCATTGAAACTTTTCAAATCCCTCTCAAAATTGTTGAAATTCTGTTGAAGCTTTTAAAATTCTCTCTAGAATTTTCAAAATCCATGTCCACATGTTTACAATTTCACGTCAAAAAATTGCTAAAATTCCAGTTGAAATTTTTTCAAAGTCCCTTAAAAATTTTCCAATTTTTGTCCCAATTCTTCCCATTCCCATTGAAACTTTTCAAATCCCTCTCAAAATTGTTGAAATTCTCTTGAAGCTTTTAAAATTCTCTCTAGAATTTTCAAAATCCATGTCCACATGTTTACAATTTCACGTCAAAAAATTGCTAAAATTCCAGTTGCAATTTTTTCAAAGTCCCTTAAAAATTTTCCAATTTTTGTCCCAATTCTTCCCATTCCCATTGAAACTTTTCAAATCCCTCTCAAAATTGTTGAAATTCTCTTGAAGCTTTTAAAATTCTCTCTAGAATTTTCAAAATCCATGTCCACATGTTTACAATTTCACGTAAAAAAATTGCTAAAATTCCAGTTGAAATTTTTTCAAAGTCCCTTAAAAATTTTCCAATTTTTGTCCCAATTCTTCCCATTCCCATTGAAACTTTTCAAATCCCTCTCAAAATTGTTGAAATTCTGTTGAAGCTTCTAAAATTCTCTCTAGAAGTTTCAAAATCCATGTCCACATGTTTACAATTTCACGTCAAAAAATTGCTAAAATTCCAGTTGCAATTTTTTCAAAGTCCCTTCAAAATTTTCCAATTTTTGTCCCAATTCTTCCCATTCCCATTGAAACTTTTCAAATCCCTCTCAAAATTGTTGAAATTCTGTTGAAGCTTTTAAAATTCTCTCTAGAATTTTCAAAATCCACTTCAACATGTTTACAATTTCACTTCAGAAAATGGCTAAAATTCCAGTTGAAATTTTTTCAAAGTCCCTTAAAAATTTTCCAATTTTTGTCCCAATTCTTCCCATTCCCATTGAAACTTTTCAAATCCCTCTCCAAATTGTTGAAATTCTGTTGAAGCTTTTAAAATTCTCTCTAGAATTTTCAAAATCCATGTCCACATGTTTACAATTTCACGTCAAAAAATTGCTAAAATTCCAGTTGCAATTTTTTCAAAGTCCCTTAAAAATTTTCCAATTTTTGTCCCAATTCTTCCCATTCCCATTGAAACTTTTCAAATCCCTCTCCAAATTGTTGAAATTCTGTTGAAGCTTTTAAAATTCTCTCTAGAATTTTCAAAATCCATGTCCACATGTTTACAATTTCACGTCAAAAAATTGCTAAAATTCCAGTTGAAATTTTTTCAAAGTCCCTTAAAAATTTTCCAATTTTTGTCCCAATTCTTCCCATTCCCATTGAAACTTTTCAAATCCCTCTCCAAATTGTTGAAATTCTCTTGAAGCTTTTAAAAATCTCTCTAGAATTTTCAAAATCCATGTCCACATGTTTACAATTTCACGTCAAAAAATGGCTAAAATTCCAGTTGCAATTTTTTCAAAGTCCCTTAAAAATTTTCCAATTTTTGTCCCAATTCTTCCCATTCCCATTGAAACTTTTCAAATCCCTCTCAAAATTGTTGAAATTCTGTTGAAGCTTTTAAAATTCTCTCTAGAAGTTTCAAAATCCATGTCCACATGTTTACAATTTCACGTCAAAAAATGGCTAAAATTCCAGTTGAAATTTTTTCAAAGTCCCTTAAAAATTTTCCAATTTCTGTCCCAATTCTTCCCATTCCCATTGAAACTTTTCAAATCCCTCTCCAAATTGTTGAAATTCTGTTGAAGCTTTTAAAATTCTCTCTAGAAGTTTCAAAATCCATGTCCACATGTTTACAATTTCACGTCAAAAAATTGCTAAAATTCCAGTTGCAATTTTTTCAAAGTCCCTTAAAAATTTTCCAATTTTTGTCCCAATTCTTCCCATTCCCATTGAAACTTTTAAAATCCCTCTCCAAATTGTTGAAATTCTGTTGAAGCTTTTAAAATTCTCTCTAGAATTTTCAAAATCCATGTCCACATGTTTACAATTTCACGTCAAAAAATTGCTAAAATTCCAGTTGAAATTAAGTCCCTGAAAAATTTTCCAATTTTTGTCCCAATTCTTCCCATTCCCATTGAAACTTTTCAAATCCCTCTCAAAATTGTTGAAATTCTGTTGAAGCTTTTAAAATTCTCTCTAGAATTTTCAAAATCCATGATCCATGTCCACATGTTTACAATTTCACGTCAAAAAATTGCTAAAATTCCAGTTGAAATTTTTTCAAATTCCCTTAAAATTTTCCAATTTTTGTCCCAATTCTTCCCATTCCATTGAAACTTTTCAAATCCCTCTCCAAATTGTTGAAATTCTGTTGAAGCTTTTAAAATTCTCTCTAGAATTTCAAAATCCATGTCCACATGTTTACAATTTCACGTCAAAAAATTGCTAAAATTCCAGTTGAAATTTTTTCAAAGTCCCTTAAAAATTTTCCAATTTTTGTCCCAATTCTTCCCATTCCCATTGAAACTTTTCAAATCCCTCTCAAAATTGTTGAAATTCTGTTGAAGCTTTTAAAATTCTCTCTAGAATTTTCAAAATCCATGTCCACATGTTTACAATTTCACGTCAAAAAATTGCTAAAATTCCAGTTGCAATTTTTTCAAAGTCCCTTCAAAATTTTCCAATTTTTGTCCCAATTCTTCCCATTCCCATTGAAACTTTTCAAATCCCTCTCAAAATTGTTGAAATTCTGTTGAAGCTTTTAAAATTCTCTCTAGAATTTTCAAAATCCATGTCCACATGTTTACAATTTCACGTCAGAAAATGGCTAAAATTCCAGTTGAAATTTTTTCAAAGTCCCTTCAAAATTTTCCAATTTTTGTCCCAATTCTTCCCATTCCCATTGAAACTTTTCAAATCCCTCTCCAAATTGTTGAAATTCTGTTGAAGCTTTTAAAATTCTCTCTAGAATTTTCAAAATCCATGTCCACATGTTTACAATTTCACGTCAAAAAATTGCTAAAATTCCAGTTGAAATTTTTCAAAGTCCCTTAAAAATTTTCCAATTTTTGTCCCAATTCTTCCCATTCCCATTGAAACTTTTCAAATCCCTCTCAAAATTGTTGAAATTCTCTTGAAGCTTTTAAAATCTCTCTAGAATTTTCAAAATCCATGTCCACATGTTTACAATTTCACGTCAAAAAATGCTAAAATTCCAGTTGCAATTTTTTCAAAGTCCCTTAAAAATTTTCCAATTTTGTCCCAATTCTTCCCATTCCCATTGAAACTTTTCAAATCCCTCTCCAAATTGTTGAAATTCTGTTGAAGCTTTTAAAATTCTCTCTAGAAGTTTCAAAATCCATGTCCACATGTTTACAATTTCACGTCAAAAAATTGCTAAAATTCCAGTTGAAATTTTTTCAAAGTCCCTGAAAAATTTTCCAATTTTTGTCCCAATTCTTCCCATTCCCATTGAAACTTTTCAAATCCCTCTCAAAATTGTTGAAATTCTGTTGAAGCTTTTAAAATTCTCTCTAGAATTTTCAAATACCATGTCCACATGTTTACAATTTCACGTCAAAAAATTGCTAAAATTCCAGTTGAAATTTTTTCAAAGTCCCTTAAAAATTTTCCAATTTTTGTCCCAATTCTTCCCATTCCCATTGAAACTTTTCAAATCCCTCTCCAAATTGTTGAAATTCTGTTGAAGCTTTTAAAAATCTCTCTAGAATTTTCAAAATCCATGTCCACATGTTTACAATTTCACGTCAAAAAATGGCTAAAATTCCAGTTGAAATTTTTTCAAAGTCCCTTAAAAATTTTCCAATTTTTGTCCCAATTCTTCCCATTCCCATTGAAACTTTTCAAATCCCTCTCCAAATTGTTGAAATTCTGTTGAAGCTTTTAAAAATCTCTCTAGAATTTTCAAAATCCATGTCCACATGTTTACAATTTCACGTCAAAAAATGGCTAAAATTCCAGTTGCAATTTTTTCAAAGTCCTTAAAAATTTTCCAATTTTTGTCCCAATTCTTCCCATTCCCATTGAAACTTTTCAAATCCCTCTCCAAATTGTTGAAATTCTGTTGAAGCTTTTAAAATTCTCTCTAGAAGTTTCAAAATCCATGTCCACATGTTTACAATTTCACGTCAAAAAATTGCTAAAATTCCAGTTGCAATTTTTTCAAAGTCCCTTAAAAATTTTCCAATTTTTGTCCCAATTCTTCCCATTCCATTGAAACTTTTCAAATCCCTCTCAAAATTGTTGAAATTCTGTTGAAGCTTTTAAAATTCTCTCTAGAATTTTCAAAATCCATGTCCACATGCTTACAATTTCACGTCAAAAAATGGCTAAAATTCCAGTTGAAATTTTTTCAAAGTCCCTTAAAAATTTTCCAATTTTTGTCCCAATTCTTCCCATTCCCATTGAAACTTTTCAAATCCCTCTCAAAATTGTTGAAATTCTGTTGAAGCTTTTAAAATTCTCTCTAGAATTTTCAAAATCCATGTCCACATGCTTACAATTTCACGTCCAAATTGCTAAAATTCCAGTTGAAATTTTTTCAAAGTCCCTTAAAAATTTTCCAATTTTTGTCCCAATTCTTCCCATTCCCATTGAAACTTTTCAAATCCCTCTCAAAATTGTTGAAATTCTGTTGAAGCTTTTAAAATTCTCTCTAGAATTTTCAAAATCCACTTCAACATGTTTACAATTTCACGTCAGAAAATGGCTAAAATTCCAGTTGAAATTTTTCAAAGTCCCTTAAAAAATTTCCAATTTTTGTCCCCAATTCTTCCCATTCCCATTGAAACTTTTCAAATCCCTCTCAAAATTGTTGAAATTCTGTTGAAGCTTTTAAAATTCTCTCTAGAATTTTCAAAATCCATGTCCACATGTTTACAATTTCACGTCAAAAATTGCTAAAATTCCAGTTGCAATTTTTTCAAAGTCCCTTAAAAATTTTCCAATTTTTGTCCCAATTCTTCCCATTCCCATTGAAACTTTTCAAATCCCTCTCCAAATTGTTGAAATTCTCTTGAAGCTTTTAAAATTCTCTCTAGAATTTTCAAAATCCATGTCCACATGTTTACAATTTCACGTCAAAAAATTGCTAAAATTCCAGTTGCAATTTTTCAAAGTCCCTTAAAAATTTTCCAATTTTTGTCCCAATTCTTCCCATTCCCATTGAAACTTTTCAAATCCCTCTCAAAATTGTTGAAATTCTGTTGAAGCTTTTAAAATTCTCTCTAGAATTTTCAAAATCCATGTCCACATGTTTACAATTTCACGTCAGAAAATGGCTAAAATTCCAGTTGAAATTTTTTCAAAGTCCCTTAAAAATTTTCCAATTTTTGTCCCAATTCTTCCCATTCCCATTGAAACTTTTCAAATCCCTTTCTAAATTGTTGAAATTCTGTTGAAGCTTTTAAAATTCTCTCTAGAATTTTCAAAATCCATGTCCACATGTTTACAATTTCACGTCCAAATTGCTAAAATTCCAGTTGAAATTTTTTCAAAGTCCCTGAAAAATTTTCCAATTTTTGTCCCAATTCTTCCCATTCCCATTGAAACTTTTCAAATCCCTCTCCAAAATTGTTGAAATTCTGTTGAAGCTTTTAAAATTCTCTCTAGAATTTTCAAATACCATGGCCACATGTTTACAATTTCACGTCAAAAATTGCTAAAATTCCAGTTGAAATTTTTTCAAAGTCCCTGAAAAATTTTCCAATTTTTGTCCCAATTCTTCCCATTCCCATTGAAACTTTTCAAATCCCTCTCAAAATTGTTGAAATTCTGTTGAAGCTTTTAAAATTCTCTCTAGAAGTTTCAAAATCCATGTCCACATGTTTACAATTTCACGTCAAAAAATTGCTAAAATTCCAGTTGAAATTTTTTCAAAGTCCCTTAAAAATTTTCCAATTTTTGTCCCAATTCTTCCCATTCCCATTGAAACTTTTCAAATCCCTCTCAGAATTGTTGAAATTCTGTTGAAGCTTTTAAAAATCTCTCTAGAATTTTCAAAATCCATGTCCACATGTTTACAATTTCACGTCAAAAAATTGCTAAAATTCCAGTTGAAATTTTTTCAAAGTCCCTTAAAAATTTTCCAATTTTTGTCCCAATTCTTCCCATTCCCATTGAAACTTTTCAAATCCCTCTCGAAATTGTTGAAATTCTGTTGAAGCTTTTAAAAATCTCTCTAGAATTTTCAAAATCCATGTCCACATGTTTACAATTTCACGTCAAAAAATGGCTAAAATTCCAGTTGAAATTTTTTCAAAGTCCCTTAAAAATTTTCCAATTTTTGTCCCAATTCTTCCCATTCCCATTGAAACTTTTCAAATCCCTCTCCAAATTGTTGAAATTCTGTTGAAGCTTTTAAAATTCTCTCTAGAATTTTCAAAATCCATGTCCACATGTTTACAATTTCACGTCAAAAAATTGCTAAAATTCCAGTTGAAATTTTTTCAAAGTCCCTTAAAAATTTTCCAATTTTTGTCCCAATTCTTCCCATTCCCATTGAAACTTTTCAAATCCCTCTCAAAATTGTTGAAATTCTGTTGAAGCTTTTAAAATTCTCTCTAGAATTTTCAAAATCCATGTCCACATGTTTACAATTTCACGTCAAAAAATTGCTAAAATTCCAGTTTAAATTTTTTCAAAGTCCCTTAAAAATTTTCCAATTTTTGTCCCAATTCTTCCCATTCCCATTGAAACTTTTCAAATCCCTCTCAAAATTGTTGAAATTCTGTTGAAGCTTTTAAAATTCTCTAGAATTTTCAAAATCCATGTCCACATGTTTACAATTTCACGTCAAAAAATTGCTAAAATTCCAGTTGAAATTTTTTCAAAGTCCCTTAAAAATTTTCCAATTTTTGTCCCAATTCTTCCCATTCCCATTGAAACTTTTCAAATCCCTCTCA
Source organism: Streptopelia decaocto (assembly GCF_964273445.1). Taxonomy (NCBI): domain Eukaryota; kingdom Metazoa; phylum Chordata; class Aves; order Columbiformes; family Columbidae; genus Streptopelia; species Streptopelia decaocto. Next base: position 23,257 of record NW_028116680.1, on the reverse strand, counting down.
AAATTGTTGAAATTCTGTTGAAGCTTTTAAAATTCTCTCTAGAATTTTCAAAATCCATGTCCACATGCTTACAATTTCACGTCAAAAAATGGCTAAAATTCCAGTTGAAATTTTTTCAAAGTCCCTTAAAAATTTTCCAATTTTTGTCCCAATTCTTCCCATTCCCATTGAAACTTTTCAAATCCCTCTCCAAATTGTTGAAATTCTGTTGAAGCTTTTAAAATTCTCTCTAGAATTTTCAAAATCCATGTCCACATGCTTACAATTTCACGTCCAAATTGGTAAAATTCCAGTTGAAATTTTTTCAAAGTCCCTTAAAAATTTTCCAATTTTTGTCCCAATTCTTCCCATTCCCATTGAAACTTTTCAAATCCCTCTCAAAATTGTTGAAATTCTGTTGAAGCTTTTAAAATTCTCTCTAGAATTTTCAAAATCCACTTCAACATGTTTACAATTTCACGTCAGAAAATGGCTAAAATTCCAGTTGAAATTTTTTCAAAGTCCCTTAAAAAATTTCCAATTTTTGTCCCAATTCTTCCCATTCCCATTGAAACTTTTCAAATCCCTCTCAAAATTGTTGAAATTCTCTTGAAGCTTTTAAAATTCTCTCTAGAATTTTCAAAATCCATGTCCACATGTTTACAATTTCACGTCAAAAAATTGCTAAAATTCCAGTTGCAATTTTTTCAAAGTCCCTTAAAAATTTTCCAATTTTTGTCCCAATTCTTCCCATTCCCATTGAAACTTTTCAAATCCCTCTCCAAATTGTTGAAATTCTCTTGAAGCTTTTAAAATTCTCTCTAGAATTTTCAAAATCCATGTCCACATGTTTACAATTTCACGTCAAAAAATTGCTAAAATTCCAGTTGCAATTTTTTCAAAGTCCCTGAAAAATTTTCCAATTTTTGTCCCAATTCTTCCCATTCCCATTGAAACTTTTCAAATCCCTCTCAAAATTGTTGAAATTCTGTTGAAGCTTTTAAAATTCTCTCTAGAATTTTCAAAATCCATGTCCACATGTTTACAATTTCACGTCAAAAAATGGCTAAAATTCCAGTTGAAATTTTTTCAAAGTCCCTTAAAAATTTTCCAATTTTTGTCCCAATTCTTCCCATTCCCATTGAAACTTTTCAAATCCCTCTCTAAATTGTTGAAATTCTGTTGAAGCTTTTAAAATTCTCTCTAGAATTTTCAAAATCCATGTCCACATGTTTACAATTTCACGTCCAAATTGCTAAAATTCCAGTTGAAATTTTTTCAAAGTCCCTGAAAAATTTTCCAATTTTTGTCCCAATTCTTCCCATTCCCATTGAAACTTTTCAAATCCCTCTCCAAATTGTTGAAATTCTGTTGAAGCTTTTAAAATTCTCTCTAGAATTTTCAAATACCATGGCCACATGTTTACAATTTCACGTCAAAAAATTGCTAAAATTCCAGTTGAAATTTTTTCAAAGTCCCTGAAAAATTTTCCAATTTTTGTCCCAATTCTTCCCATTCCCATTGAAACTTTTCAAATCCCTCTCAAAATTGTTGAAATTCTGTTGAAGCTTTTAAAATTCTCTCTAGAAGTTTCAAAATCCATGTCCACATGTTTACAATTTCACGTCAAAAAATTGCTAAAATTCCAGTTGAAATTTTTTCAAAGTCCCTTAAAAATTTTCCAATTTTTGTCCCAATTCTTCCCATTCCCATTGAAACTTTTCAAATCCCTCTCCAAATTGTTGAAATTCTGTTGAAGCTTTTAAAATTCTCTCTAGAATTTTCAAAATCCATGTCCACATGCTTACAATTTCACGTCCAAATTGGTAAAATTCCAGTTGAAATTTTTTCAAAGTCCCTTAAAAATTTTCCAATTTTTGTCCCAATTCTTCCCATTCCCATTGAAACTTTTCAAATCCCTCTCAAAATTGTTGAAATTCTGTTGAAGCTTTTAAAATTCTCTCTAGAATTTTCAAAATCCACTTCAACATGTTTACAATTTCACGTCAGAAAATGGCTAAAATTCCAGTTGAAATTTTTTCAAAGTCCCTTAAAAAATTTCCAATTTTTGTCCCAATTCTTCCCATTCCCATTGAAACTTTTCAAATCCCTCTCAAAATTGTTGAAATTCTCTTGAAGCTTTTAAAATTCTCTCTAGAATTTTCAAAATCCATGTCCACATGTTTACAATTTCACGTCAAAAAATTGCTAAAATTCCAGTTGCAATTTTTTCAAAGTCCCTTAAAAATTTTCCAATTTTTGTCCCAATTCTTCCCATTCCCATTGAAACTTTTCAAATCCCTCTCCAAATTGTTGAAATTCTCTTGAAGCTTTTAAAATTCTCTCTAGAATTTTCAAAATCCATGTCCACATGTTTACAATTTCACGTCAAAAAATTGCTAAAATTCCAGTTGCAATTTTTTCAAAGTCCCTGAAAAATTTTCCAATTTTTGTCCCAATTCTTCCCATTCCCATTGAAACTTTTCAAATCCCTCTCAAAATTGTTGAAATTCTGTTGAAGCTTTTAAAATTCTCTCTAGAATTTTCAAAATCCATGTCCACATGTTTACAATTTCACGTCAAAAAATGGCTAAAATTCCAGTTGAAATTTTTTCAAAGTCCCTTAAAAATTTTCCAATTTTTGTCCCAATTCTTCCCATTCCCATTGAAACTTTTCAAATCCCTCTCTAAATTGTTGAAATTCTGTTGAAGCTTTTAAAATTCTCTCTAGAATTTTCAAAATCCATGTCCACATGTTTACAATTTCACGTCAAAAAATGGCTAAAATTCCAGTTGAAATTTTTTCAAAGTCCCTTAAAAATTTTCCAATTTTTGTCCCAATTCTTCCCATTCCCATTGAAACTTTTCAAATCCCTCTCAAAATTGTTGAAATTCTGTTGAAGCTTTTAAAATTCTCTCTAGAATTTTCAAATACCATGGCGACATGTTTACAATTTCACGTCAAAAAATTGCTAAAATTCCAGTTGAAATTTTTTCAAAGTCCCTGAAAAATTTTCCAATTTTTGTCCCAATTCTTCCCATTCCCATTGAAACTTTTCAAATCCCTCTCAAAATTGTTGAAATTCTGTTGAAGCTTTTAAAATTCTCTCTAGAAGTTTCAAAATCCATGTCCACATGTTTACAATTTCACGTCAAAAAATTGCTAAAATTCCAGTTGAAATTTTTTCAAAGTCCCTTAAAAATTTTCCAATTTTTGTCCCAATTCTTCCCATTCCCATTGAAACTTTTCAAATCCCTCTCAGAATTGTTGAAATTCTGTTGAAGCTTTAAAATCTCTCTAGAATTTTCAAAATCCATGTCCACATGTTTACAATTTCACGTCAAAAAATGGCTAAAATTCAGTTGAAATTTTTTCAAAGTCCCTTAAAAATTTTCCAATTTTTGTCCCAATTCTTCCCATTCCCATTGAAACTTTTCAAATCCCTCTCAAAATTGTTGAAATTCTGTTGAAGCTTTTAAAATTCTCTCTAGAAGTTTCAAAATCCACTTCAACATGTTTACAATTTCACGTCAGAAAATGGCTAAAATTCCAGTTGAAATTTTTTCAAAGTCCCTTAAAAATTTTCCAATTTTTGTCCCAATTCTTCCCATTCCCATTGAAACTTTTCAAATCCCTCTCAAAATTGTTGAAATTCTGTTGAAGCTTTTAAAAATCTCTCTAGAAGTTTCAAAATCCATGTCCACATGTTTACAATTTCACGTCAAAAAATGGCTAAAATTCCAGTTGAAATTTTTTCAAAGTCCCTGAAAAATTTTCCAATTTTTGTCCCAATTCTTCCCATTCCCATTGAAACTTTTCAAATCCCTCTCAAAATTGTTGAAATTCTGTTGAAGCTTTTAAAATTCTCTCTAGAATTTTCAAATACCATGGCCACATGTTTACAATTTCACGTCAAAAAATTGCTAAAATTCCAGTTGAAATTTTTTCAAAGTCCCTTAAAAATTTTCCAATTTTTGTCCCAATTCTTCCCATTCCCATTGAAACTTTTCAAATCCCTCTCAAAATTGTTGAAATTCTGTTGAAGCTTTTAAAATTCTCTCTAGAAGTTTCAAAATCCATGTCCACATGTTTACAATTTCACGTCCAAATTGCTAAAATTCCAGTTGCAATTTTTTCAAAGTCCCTTCAAAATTTTCCAATTTTTGTCCCAATTCTTCCCATTCCCATTGAAACTTTTCAAATCCCTCTCAAAATTGTTGAAATTCTGTTGAAGCTTTTAAAATTCTCTCTAGAATTTTCAAAATCCATGTCCACATGTTTACAATTTCACGTCAAAAAATTGCTAAAATTCCAGTTGAAATTTTTTAAAGTCCCTTAAAAATTTTCCAATTTTTGTCCCAATTCTTCCCATTCCCATTGAAACTTTTCAAATCCCTCTCCAAATTGTTGAAATTCTGTTGAAGCTTTTAAAAATCTCTCTAGAATTTTCAAAATCCATGTCCACATGTTTACAATTTCACGTCAAAAAATGGCTAAAATTCCAGTTGAAATTTTTTCAAAGTCCCTTAAAAATTTTCCAATTTTTGTCCCAATTCTTCCCATTCCCATTGAAACTTTTCAAATCCCTCTCCAAATTGTTGAAATTCTGTTGAAGCTTTTAAAATTCTCTCTAGAATTTTCAAAATCCATGTCCACATGTTTACAATTTCACGTCAAAAAATTGCTAAAATTCCAGTTGCAATTTTTTCAAAGTCCCTTAAAAATTTTCCAATTTTTGTCCCAATTCTTCCCATTCCCATTGAAACTTTTCAAATCCCTCTCCAAATTGTTGAAATTCTGTTGAAGCTTTTAAAATTCTCTCTAGAATTTTCAAAATCCATGTCCACATGTTTACAATTTCACGTCAAAAAATGGCTAAAATTCCAGTTGAAATTTTTTCAAAGTCCCTTAAAAATTTTCCAATTTTTGTCCCAATTCTTCCCATTCCCATTGAAACTTTTCAAATCCCTCTCAAAATTGTTGAAATTCTGTTGAAGCTTTTAAAATTCTCTAGAATTTTCAAAATCCATGTCCACATGTTTACAATTTCACGTCAAAAAATGGCTAAAATTCCAGTTGAAATCTTTTCAAAGTCCCTTAAAAATTTTCCAATTTTTGTCCCAATTCTTCCCATTCCCATTGAAACTTTTCAAATCCCTCTCCAAATTGTTGAAATTCTGTTGAAGCTTTTAAAATTCTCTCTAGAAGTTTCAAAATCCATGTCCACATGTTTACAATTTCACGTCAAAAAATTGCTAAAATTCCAGTTGAAATTTTTTCAAAGTCCCTGAAAAATTTTCCAATTTTTGTCCCAATTCTTCCCATTCCCATTGAAACTTTTCAAATCCCTCTCAAAATTGTTGAAATTCTGTTGAAGCTTTTAAAATTCTCTCTAGAATTTTCAAAATCCACTTCAACATGTTTACAATTTCACGTCAAAAAATTGCTAAAATTCCAGTTGAAATTTTTTCAAAGTCCCTTAAAAATTTTCCAATTTTTGTCCCAATTCTTCCCATTCCCATTGAAACTTTTCAAATCCCTCTCAAAATTGTTGAAATTCTCTTGAAGCTTTTAAAATTCTCTCTAGAATTTTCAAAATCCATGTCCACATGCTTACAATTTCACGTCAAAAAATGGCTAAAATTCCAGTTGAAATTTTTTCAAAGTCCCTGAAAAATTTTCCAATTTTTGTCCCAATTCTTCCCATTCCCATTGAAACTTTTCAAATCCCTCTCAGAATTGTTGAAATTCTGTTGAAGCTTTTAAAAATCTCTCTAGAATTTTCAAAATCCATGTCCACATGTTTACAATTTCACGTCAAAAAATGGCTAAAATTCCAGTTGAAATTTTTTCAAAGTCCCTTAAAAATTTTCCAATTTTTGTCCCAATTCTTCCCATTCCCATTGAAACTTTTCAAATCCCTCTCAAAATTGTTGAAATTCTGTTGAAGCTTTTAAAAATCTCTCTAGAAGTTTCAAAATCCATGTCCACATGTTTACAATTTCACGTCAAAAAATGGCTAAAATTCCAGTTGAAATTTTTTCAAAGTCCCTGAAAAATTTTCCAATTTTTGTCCCAATTCTTCCCATTCCCATTGAAACTTTTCAAATCCCTCTCCAAATTGTTGAAATTCTGTTGAAGCTTTTAAAATTCTCTCTAGAAGTTTCAAAATCCACTTCAACATGTTTACAATTTCACGTCAGAAAATGGCTAAAATTCCAGTTGAAATTTTTTCAAAGTCCCTTAAAAATTTTCCAATTTTTGTCCCAATTCTTCCCATTCCCATTGAAACTTTTCAAATCCCTCTCAAAATTGTTGAAATTCTGTTGAAGCTTTTAAAAATCTCTCTAGAAGTTTCAAAATCCATGTCCACATATTTACAATTTCACGTCAAAAAATGGCTAAAATTCCAGTTGAAATTTTTTCAAAGTCCCTGAAAAATTTTCCAATTTTTGTCCCAATTCTTCCCATTCCCATTGAAACTTTTCAAATCCCTCTCAAAATTGTTGAAATTCTGTTGAAGCTTTTAAAATTCTCTCTAGAATTTTCAAATACCATGGCCACATGTTTACAATTTCACGTCAAAAAATTGCTAAAATTCCAGTTGAAATTTTTTCAAAGTCCCTTAAAAATTTTCCAATTTTTGTCCCAATTCTTCCCATTCCCATTGAAACTTTTCAAATCCCTCTCAAAATTGTTGAAATTCTGTTGAAGCTTTTAAAATTCTCTCTAGAAGTTTCAAAATCCATGTCCACATGTTTACAATTTCACGTCCAAATTGCTAAAATTCCAGTTGCAATTTTTTCAAAGTCCCTTCAAAATTTTCCAATTTTTGTCCCAATTCTTCCCATTCCCATTGAAACTTTTCAAATCCCTCTCAAAATTGTTGAAATTCTGTTGAAGCTTTTAAAATTCTCTCTAGAATTTTCAAAATCCATGTCCACATGTTTACAATTTCACGTCAAAAAATTGCTAAAATTCCAGTTGAAATTTTTTCAAAGTCCCTTAAAAATTTTCCAATTTTTGTCCCAATTCTTCCCATTCCCATTGAAACTTTTCAAATCCCTCTCAAAATTGTTGAAATTCTGTTGAAGCTTTTAAAATTCTCTCTAGAAGTTTCAAAATCCATGTCCACATGTTTACAATTTCACGTCAAAAAATTGCTAAAATTCCAGTTGAAATTTTTTCAAAGTCCCTTAAAAATTTTCCAATTTTTGTCCCAATTCTTCCCATTCCCATTGAAACTTTTCAAATCCCTCTCAGAATTGTTGAAATTCTGTTGAAGCTTTTAAAAATCTCTCTAGAATTTTCAAAATCCATGTCCACATGTTTACAATTTCACGTCAAAAAATGGCTAAAATTCCAGTTGAAATTTTTTCAAAGTCCCTTAAAAATTTTCCAATTTTTGTCCCAATTCTTCCCATTCCCATTGAAACTTTTCAAATCCCTCTCAAAATTGTTGAAATTCTGTTGAAGCTTTTAAAATTCTCTCTAGAAGTTTCAAAATCCATGTCCACATGTTTACAATTTCACGTCAAAAAATTGCTAAAATTCCAGTTGAAATTTTTTCAAAGTCCCTTAAAAATTTTCCAATTTTTGTCCCAATTCTTCCCATTCCCATTGAAACTTTTCAAATCCCTCTCCAAATTGTTGAAATTCTGTTGAAGCTTTTAAAATTCTCTCTAGAAGTTTCAAAATCCACTTCAACATGTTTACAATTTCACGTCAGAAAATGGCTAAAATTCCAGTTGAAATTTTTTCAAAGTCCCTTAAAAATTTTCCAATTTTTGTCCCAATTCTTCCCATTCCCATTGAAACTTTTCAAATCCCTCTCAAAATTGTTGAAATTCTGTTGAAGCTTTTAAAATTCTCTCTAGAAGTTTCAAAATCCATGTCCACATGTTTACAATTTCACGTCAAAAAATGGCTAAAATTCCAGTTGAAATTTTTTCAAAGTCCCTGAAAAATTTTCCAATTTTTGTCCCAATTCTTCCCATTCCCATTGAAACTTTTCAAATCCCTCTCAAAATTGTTGAAATTCTGTTGAAGCTTTTAAAATTCTCTCTAGAATTTTCAAATACCATGGCCACATGTTTACAATTTCACGTCAAAAAATTGCTAAAATTCCAGTTGAAATTTTTTCAAAGTCCCTTAAAAATTTTCCAATTTTTGTCCCAATTCTTCCCATTCCCATTGAAACTTTTCAAATCCCTCTCAAAATTGTTGAAATTCTGTTGAAGCTTTTAAAATTCTCTCTAGAAGTTTCAAAATCCATGTCCACATGTTTACAATTTCACGTCCAAATTGCTAAAATTCCAGTTGCAATTTTTTCAAAGTCCCTTCAAAATTTTCCAATTTTTGTCCCAATTCTTCCCATTCCCATTGAAACTTTTCAAATCCCTCTCAAAATTGTTGAAATTCTGTTGAAGCTTTTAAAATTCTCTCTAGAATTTTCAAAATCCATGTCCACATGTTTACAATTTCACGTCAAAAAATTGCTAAAATTCCAGTTGAAATTTTTTCAAAGTCCCTGAAAAATTTTCCAATTTTTGTCCCAATTCTTCCCATTCCCATTGAAACTTTTCAAATCCCTCTCAAAATTGTTGAAATTCTGTTGAAGCTTTTAAAATTCTCTCTAGAAGTTTCAAAATCCATGTCCACATGTTTACAATTTCACGTCAAAAAATTGCTAAAATTCCAGTTGAAATTTTTTCAAAGTCCCTTAAAAATTTTCCAATTTTTGTCCCAATTCTTCCCATTCCCATTGAAACTTTTCAAATCCCTCTCAGAATTGTTGAAATTCTGTTGAAGCTTTTAAAAATCTCTCTAGAATTTTCAAAATCCATGTCCACATGTTTACAATTTCACGTCAAAAAATGGCTAAAATTCCAGTTGAAATTTTTTCAAAGTCCCTTAAAAATTTTCCAATTTTTGTCCCAATTCTTCCCATTCCCATTGAAACTTTTCAAATCCCTCTCAAAATTGTTGAAATTCTGTTGAAGCTTTTAAAATTCTCTCTAGAAGTTTCAAAATCCATGTCCACATGTTTACAATTTCACGTCAAAAAATTGCTAAAATTCCAGTTGCAATTTTTTCAAAGTCCCTTAAAAATTTTCCAATTTTTGTCCCAATTCTTCCCATTCCCATTGAAACTTTTCAAATCCCTCTCAAAATTGTTGAAATTCTGTTGAAGCTTTTAAAATTCTCTCTAGAAGTTTCAAAATCCACTTCAACATGTTTACAATTTCACGTCAGAAAATGGCTAAAATTCCAGTTGAAATTTTTTCAAAGTCCCTTAAAAATTTTCCAATTTTTGTCCCAATTCTTCCCATTCCCATTGAAACTTTTCAAATCCCTCTCAAAATTGTTGAAATTCTGTTGAAGCTTTTAAAATTCTCTCTAGAATTTTCAAAATCCACTTCAACGTGTTTACAATTTCACGTCAAAAAATGGCTAAAATTCCAGTTGAAATTTTTTCAAAGTCCCTTAAAAATTTTCCAATTTTTGTCCCAATTCTTCCCATTCCCATTGAAACTTTTCAAATCCCTCTCCAAATTGTTGAAATTCTCTTGAAGCTTTTAAAATTCTCTCTAGAATTTTCAAAATCCATGTCCACATGTTTACAATTTCACGTCAAAAAATTGCTAAAATTCCAGTTGAAATTAAGTCCCTTAAAAATTTTCCAATTTTTGTCCCAATTCTTCCCATTCCCATTGAAACTTTTCAAATCCCTCTCCAAATTGTTGAAATTCTGTTGAAGCTTTTAAAATTCTCTCTAGAATTTTCAAAATCCATGTCCACATGTTTACAATTTCACGTCAAAAAATTGCTAAAATTCCAGTTGCAATTTTTTCAAAGTCCCTTAAAAATTTTCCAATTTTTGTCCCAATTCTTCCCATTCCCATTGAAACTTTTCAAATCCCTCTCAAAATTGTTGAAATTCTCTTGAAGCTTTTAAAATTCTCTCTAGAATTTTCAAAATCCATGTCCACATGTTTACAATTTCACGTCAAAAAATGGCTAAAATTCCAGTTGAAATTTTTTCAAAGTCCCTGAAAAATTTTCCAATTTTTGTCCCAATTCTTCCCATTCCCATTGAAACTTTTCAAATCCCTCTCAAAATTGTTGAAATTCTCTTGAAGCTTTTAAAAATCTCTCTAGAATTTTCAAAATCCATGTCCACATGTTTACAATTTCACGTCAAAAAATTGCTAAAATTCCAGTTGCAATTTTTTCAAAGTCCCTTAAAAATTTTCCAATTTTTGTCCCAATTCTTCCCATTCCCATTGAAACTTTTCAAATCCCTCTCCAAATTGTTGAAATTCTGTTGAAGCTTTTAAAATTCTCTCTAGAATTTTCAAAATCCATGTCCACATGTTTACAATTTCACGTCAAAAAATTGCTAAAATTCCAGTTGAAATTTTTTCAAAGTCCCTTAAAAATTTTCCAATTTTTGTCCCAATTCTTCCCATTCCCATTGAAACTTTTCAAATCCCTCTCAAAATTGTTGAAATTCTGTTGAAGCTTTTAAAATTCTCTCTAGAAGTTTCAAAATCCATGTCCACATGTTTACAATTTCACGTCAAAAAATTGCTAAAATTCCAGTTGAAATTAAGTCCCTTAAAAATTTTCCAATTTTTGTCCCAATTCTTCCCATTCCCATTGAAACTTTTCAAATCCCTCTCAAAATTGTTGAAATTCTGTTGAGGCTTTTAAAATTCTCTCTAGAATTTTCAAAATCCATGTCCACATGTTTACAATTTCACGTCAAAAAATGGCTAAAATTCCAGTTGAAATTTTTTCAAAGTCCCTTAAAAATTTTCCAATTTTTGTCCCAATTCTTCCCATTCCCATTGAAACTTTTCAAATCCCTCTCAAAATTGTTGAAATTCTGTTGAAGCTTTTAAAATTCTCTCTAGAATTTTCAAAATCCATGTCCACACGTTTACAATTTCACGTCAAAAAATTGCTAAAATTACAGTTGAAATTTTTTCAAAGTCCCTGAAAAATTTTCCAATTTTTGTCCCAATTCTTCCCATTCCCATTGAAACTTTTCAAATCCCTCTCAAAATTGTTGAAATTCTGTTGAAGCTTTTAAAATTCTCTCTAGAAGTTTCAAAATCCATGTCCACATGTTTACAATTTCACGTCAAAAAATGGCTAAAATTCCAGTTGCAATTTTTTCAAAGTCCCTTAAAAATTTTCCAATTTTTGTCCCAATTCTTCCCATTCCCATTGAAACTTTTCAAATCCCTCTCAAAATTGTTGAAATTCTGTTGAAGCTTTTAAAAATCTCTCTAGAAGTTTCAAAATCCATGTCCACATGTTTACAATTTCACGTCAAAAAATGGCTAAAATTCCAGTTGAAATTTTTTCAAAGTCCCTGAAAAATTTTCCAATTTTTGTCCCAATTCTTCCCATTCCCATTGAAACTTTTCAAATCCCTCTCAAAATTGTTGAAATTCTGTTGAAGCTTTTAAAATTCTCTCTAGAATTTTCAAATACCATGGCCACATGTTTACAATTTCACGTCAAAAAATTGCTAAAATTCCAGTTGAAATTTTTTCAAAGTCCCTGAAAAATTTTCCAATTTTTGTCCCAATTCTTCCCATTCCCATTGAAACTTTTCAAATCCCTCTCAAAATTGTTGAAATTCTGTTGAAGCTTTTAAAATTCTCTCTAGAATTTTCAAAATCCACTTCAACATGTTTACAATTTCACGTCAAAAAATTGCTAAAATTCCAGTTGAAATTTTTTCAAAGTCCCTTAAAAATTTTCCAATTTTTGTCCCAATTCTTCCCATTCCCATTGAAACTTTTCAAATCCCTCTCAAAATTGTTGAAATTCTGTTGAAGCTTTTAAAATTCTCTCTAGAATTTTCAAAATCCACTTCAACATGTTTACAATTTCACGTCAAAAAATTGCTAAAATTCCAGTTGAAATTTTTTCAAAGTCCCTTAAAAATTTTCCAATTTTTGTCCCAATTCTTCCCATTCCCATTGAAACTTTTCAAATCCCTCTCAAAATTGTTGAAATTCTCTTGAAGCTTTTAAAAATCTCTCTAGAATTTTCAAAATCCATGTCCACATGTTTACAATTTCACGTCAAAAAATGGCTAAAATTCCAGTTGCAATTTTTTCAAAGTCCCTGAAAAATTTTCCAATTTTTGTCCCAATTCTATCCATTCCCATTGAAACTTTTCAAATCCCTCTCAAAATTGTTGAAATTCTGTTGAAGCTTTTAAAATTCTCTCTAGAATTTTCAAAATCCATGTCCACATGCTTACAATTTCACGTCCAAATTGCTAAAATTCCAGTTGAAATTTTTTCAAAGTCCCTTAAAAATTTTCCAATTTTTGTCCCAATTCTTCCCATTCCCATTGAAACTTTTCAAATCCCTCTCCAAATTGTTGAAATTCTCTTGAAGCTTTTAAAATTCTCTCTAGAATTTTCAAAATCCATGTCCACATGTTTACAATTTCACGTCAAAAAATTGCTAAAATTCCAGTTGAAATTAAGTCCCTTAAAAATTTTCCAATTTTTGTCCCAATTCTTCCCATTCCCATTGAAACTTTTCAAATCCCTCTCCAAATTGTTGAAATTCTGTTGAAGCTTTTAAAATTCTCTCTAGAATTTTCAAAATCCATGTCCACATGTTTACAATTTCACGTCAAAAAATGGCTAAAATTCCAGTTGAAATTTTTTCAAAGTCCCTTAAAAATTTTCCAATTTTTGTCCCAATTCTTCCCATTCCCATTGAAACTTTTCAAATCCCTCTCAAAATTGTTGAAATTCTGTTGAAGCTTTTAAAATTCTCTCTAGAATTTTCAAATCCATGTCCACATGTTTACAATTTCACGTCAAAAAATTGCTAAAATTCCAGTTGCAATTTTTTCAAAGTCCCTTAAAAATTTTCCAATTTTTGTCCCAATTCTTCCCATTCCCATTGAAACTTTTCAAATCCCTCTCAAAATTGTTGAAATTCTGTTGAAGCTTTTAAAATTCTCTCTAGAATTTTCAAAATCCATGGCCACATGTTTACAATTTCACGTCAAAAAATTGCTAAAATTCCAGTTGAAATTTTTTCAAAGTCCCTTAAAAATTTTCCAATTTTTGTCCCAATTCTTCCCATTCCCATTGAAACTTTTCAAATCCCTCTCAAAATTGTTGAAATTCTGTTGAAGCTTTTAAAAATTCTCTCTAGAATTTTCAAAATCCATGTCCACATGTTTACAATTTCACGTCAAAAAATGGCTAAAATTCCAGTTGAAATTTTTTCAAAGTCCCTTAAAAATTTTCCAATTTTTGTCCCAATTCTTCCCATTCCCATTGAAACTTTTCAAATCCCTCTCAAAATTGTTGAAATTCTGTTGAAGCTTTTAAAATTCTCTCTAGAATTTTCAAAATCCATGTCCACATGTTTACAATTTCACGTCAAAAAATTGCTAAAATTCCAGTTTGAAATTTTTTCAAAGTCCCTTAAAAATTTTCCAATTTTTGTCCCAATTCTTCCCATTCCCATTGAAACTTTTCAAATCCCTCTCTAAATTGTTGAAATTCTGTTGAAGCTTTTAAAATTCTCTCTAGAATTTTCAAAATCCATGTCCACATGTTTACAATTTCACGTCAAAAAATTGCTAAAATTCCAGTTGAAATTTTTTCAAAGTCCCTTAAAAATTTTCCAATTTTTGTCCCAATTCTTCCCATTCCCATTGAAACTTTCAAATCCCTCTCCAAATTGTTGAAATTCTGTTGAAGCTTTTAAAATTCTCTCTAGAATTTTCAAAATCCATGTCCACATGTTTACAATTTCACGTCAAAAAATTGCTAAAATTCCAGTTGCAATTTTTTCAAAGTCCCTTAAAAATTTTCCAATTTTTGTCCCAATTCTTCCCATTCCCATTGAAACTTTTCAAATCCCTCTCAAAATTGTTGAAATTCTGTTGAAGCTTTTAAAATTCTCTCTAGAATTTTCAAAATCCATGTCCACATGTTTACAATTTCACGTCAAAAAATGGCTAAAATTCCAGTTGAAATTTTTTCAAAGTCCCTGAAAAATTTTCCAATTTTTGTCCCAATTCTTCCCATTCCCATTGAAACTTTTCAAATCCCTCTCAAAATTGTTGAAATTCTCTTGAAGCTTTTAAAAATCTCTCTAGAATTTTCAAAATCCATGTCCACATGTTTACAATTTCACGTCAAAAAATTGCTAAAATTCCAGTTGCAATTTTTTCAAAGTCCCTGAAAAATTTTCCAATTTTTGTCCCAATTCTTCCCATTCCCATTGAAACTTTTCAAATCCCTCTCAAAATTGTTGAAATTCTGTTGAAACTTTTAAAATTCTCTCTAGAATTTTCAAAATCCATGTCCACATGTTTACAATTTCACGTCAAAAATTGCTAAAATTCCAGTTGAAATTTTTTCAAAGTCCCTTAAAAATTTTCCAATTTTTGTCCCAATTCTTCCCATTCCCATTGAAACTTTTCAAATCCCTCTCCAAATTGTTGAAATTCTGTTGAAGCTTTTAAAATTCTCTCTAGAAGTTTCAAAATCCATGTCCACATGTTTACAATTTCACGTCAAAAAATTGGCTAAAATTCCAGTTGAAATTTTTTCAAAGTCCCTGAAAAATTTTCCAATTTTTGTCCCAATTCTTCCCATTCCCATTGAAACTTTTCAAATCCCTCTCAAAATTGTTGAAATTCTGTTGAAGCTTTTAAAATTCTCTCTAGAATTTTCAAAATCCACTTCAACATGTTTACAATTTCACGTCAAAAAATGGCTAAAATTCCAGTTGAAATTTTTTCAAAGTCCCTGAAAAATTTTCCAATTTTTGTCCCAATTCTTCCCATTCCCATTGAAACTTTTCAAATCCCTCTCAAAATTGTTGAAATTCTGTTGAAGCTTTTAAAATTCTCTCTAGAATTTTCAAATCCATGTCCACATGTTTACAATTTCACGTCAAAAAATTGCTAAAATTCCAGTTGAAATTTTTTTCAAAGTCCCTGAAAAATTTTCCAATTTTTGTCCCAATTCTTCCCATTCCCATTGAAACTTTTCAAATCCCTCTCAAAATTGTTGAAATTCTGTTGAAGCTTTTAAAATTCTCTCTAGAATTTTCAAAATCCATGTCCACATGTTTACAATTTCACGTCAAAATTGCTAAAATTCCAGTTGAAATTTTTTCAAAGTCCCTTAAAAATTTTCCAATTTTTGTCCCAATTCTTCCCATTCCCATTGAAACTTTTCAAATCCCTCTCAAAATTGTTGAAATTCTGTTGAAGCTTTTAAAATTCTCTCTAGAATTTTCAAAATCCATGTCCACATGTTTACAATTTCACGTCAAAAAATGCTAAAATTCCAGTTGAAATTTTTCAAAGTCCCTTAAAAATTTTCCAATTTTTGTCCCAATTCTTCCCATTCCCATTGAAACTTTCAAATCCCTCTCAAAATTGTTGAAATTCTGTTGAAGCTTTTAAAATTCTCTCTAGAATTTTCAAAATCCATGTCCACATGTTTACAATTTCACGTCAAAAAATTGCTAAAATTCCAGTTGAAATTTTTTCAAAGTCCCTTAAAAATTTTCCAATTTTTGTCCCAATTCTTCCATTCCCATTGAAACTTTCAAATCCCTCTCTAAATTGTTGAAATTCTGTTGAAGCTTTTAAAATTCTCTCTAGAATTTTCAAAATCCATGTCCACATGTTTACAATTTCACGTCAAAAAATGGCTAAAATTCCAGTTGCAATTTTTTCAAAGTCCCTTAAAAATTTTCCAATTTTTGTCCCAATTCTTCCCATTCCCATTGAAACTTTTCAAATCCCTCTCTAAATTGTTGAAATTCTGTTGAAGCTTTTAAAATTCTCTCTAGAATTTTCAAAATCCATGTCCACATGTTTACAATTTCACGTCAAAAATTGGCTAAAATTCCAGTTGAAATTTTTCAAAGTCCCTTAAAAATTTTCCAATTTTTGTCCCAATTCTTCCCATTCCCATTGAAACTTTTCAAATCCCTCTCAAAATTGTTGAAATTCTGTTGAAGCTTTTAAAATTCTCTCTAGAATTTTCAAAATCCATGTCCACATGTTTACAATTTCACGTCAAAAAATTGCTAAAATTCCAGTTGCAATTTTTTTCAAAGTCCCTTAAAAATTTTCCAATTTTTGTCCCAATTCTTCCCATTCCCATTGAAACTTTTCAAATCCCTCTCAAAATTGTTGAAATTCTGTTGAAGCTTTTAAAATCTCTCTAGAATTTTCAAAATCCATGTCCACATGTTTACAATTTCACGTCAAAAAATGGCTAAAATTCCAGTTGAAATTTTTTTCAAAGTCCCTGAAAAATTTTCCAATTTTTGTCCCAATTCTTCCCATTCCCATTGAAACTTTTCAAATCCCTCTCCAAATTGTTGAAATTCTGTTGAAGCTTTTAAAATTCTCTCTAGAAGTTTCAAAATCCATGTCCACATGTTTACAATTTCACGTCAAAAAATTGCTAAAATTCCAGTTGAAATTTTTTCAAAGTCCCTTAAAAATTTTCCAATTTTTGTCCCAATTCTTCCCATTCCCATTGAAACTTTTCAAATCCCTCTCAAAATTGTTGAAATTCTGTTGAAGCTTTTAAAATTCTCTCTAGAATTTTCAAAATCCATGTCCACATGTTTACAATTTCACGTCAAAAAATTGCTAAAATTCCAGTTGAAATTTTTTCAAAGTCCCTGAAAAATTTTCCAATTTTTGTCCCAATTCTTCCCATTCCCATTGAAACTTTTCAAATCCTCTCAAAATTGTTGAAATTCTGTTGAAGCTTTTAAAATTCTCTCTAGAATTTTCAAAATCCATGTCCACATGTTTACAATTTCACGTCAAAAAATTGCTAAAATTCCAGTTGAAATTTTTTCAAAGTCCTGAAAATTTTCCAATTTTTGTCCCAATTCTTCCCATTCCCATTGAAACTTTTCAAATCCCTCTCAAAATTGTTGAAATTCTGTTGAAGCTTTTAAAATTCTCTCTAGAATTTTCAAAATCCATGTCCACATGTTTACAATTTCACGTCAAAAAATTGCTAAAATTCCAGTTGAAATTTTTTCAAAGTCCCTTAAAAATTTTCCAATTTTTGTCCCAATTCTTCCCATTCCCATTGAAACTTTTCAAATCCCTCTCAAAATTGTTGAAATTCTGTTGAAGCTTTTAAAATTCTCTCTAGAAGTTTCAAATCCATGTCCACATGTTTACAATCTCACGTCAAAAAATGGCTAAAATTCCAGTTGAAATTTTTTTCAAAGTCCCTTAAAAATTTTCCAATTTTTGTCCCAATTCTTCCCATTCCCATTGAAACTTTTCAAATCCCTCTCTAAATTGTTGAAATTCTGTTGAAGCTTTTAAAATTCTCTCTAGAATTTTCAAAATCCATGTCCACATGTTTACAATTTCACGTCAAAAAATTGCTAAAATTCCAGTTGCAATTTTTTCAAAGTCCCTTAAAAATTTTCCAATTTTTGTCCCAATTCTTCCCATTCCCATTGAAACTTTTCAAATCCCTCTCTAAATTGTTGAAATTCTGTTGAAGCTTTTAAAATTCTCTCTAGAATTTTCAAAATCCATGTCCACATGTTTACAATTTCACGTCAAAAAATTGCTAAAATTCCAGTTGCAATTTTTTCAAAGTCCCTTAAAAATTTTCCAATTTTTGTCCCAATTCTTCCCATTCCCATTGAAACTTTTCAAATCCCTCTCAAAATTGTTGAAATTCTGTTGAAGCTTTTAAAATTCTCTCTAGAATTTTCAAAATCCATGTCCACATGTTTACAATTTCACGTCAAAAAATTGCTAAAATTCCAGTTGAAATTTTTTCAAAGTCCCTGAAAAATTTTCCAATTTTTGTCCCAATTCTTCCCATTCCCATTGAAACTTTTCAAATCCCTCTCAAAATTGTTGAAATTCTGTTGAAGCTTTTAAAATTCTCTCTAGAATTTTCAAAATCCATGTCCACATATTTACAATTTCACGTCAAAAAATTGCTAAAATTCCAGTTGCAATTTTTTCAAAGTCCCTTAAAAATTTTCCAATTTTTGTCCCAATTCTTCCCATTCCCATTGAAACTTTTCAATCCCTCTCTAAATTGTTGAAATTCTGTTGAAGCTTTTAAAATTCTCTCTAGAATTTCAAAATCCATGTCCACATGTTTACAATTTCACGTCAAAAAATTGCTAAAATTCCAGTTGAAATTTTTTCAAAGTCCCTGAAAAATTTTCCAATTTTTGTCCCAATTCTTCCCATTCCCATTGAAACTTTTCAAATCCCTCTCAAAATTCTTGAAATTCTGTTGAAGCTTTTAAAATTCTCTCTAGAAGTTTCAAAATCCATGTCCACATGTTTACAATTTCACGTCAAAAAATTGCTAAAATTCCAGTTGAAATTTTTTCAAAGTCCCTTAAAAATTTTCCAATTTTTGTCCCAATTCTTCCCATTCCCATTGAAACTTTTCAAATCCCTCTCAAAATTGTTGAAATTCTGTTGAAGCTTTTAAAAATCTCTCTAGAATTTTCAAAATCCATGTCCACATGTTTACAATTTCACGTCAAAAAATGGCTAAAATTCCAGTTGAAATTTTTTCAAAGTCCCTTAAAAATTTTCCAATTTTTGTCCCAATTCTTCCCATTCCCATTGAAACTTTTCAAATCCCTCTCAAAATTGTTGAAATTCTGTTGAAGCTTTTAAAATTCTCTCTAGAATTTTCAAAATCCATGTCCACATGTTTACAATTTCACGTCAAAAAATTGCTAAAATTCCAGTTGAAATTTTTAAAGTCCCTTAAAAATTTTCCAATTTTTGTCCCAATTCTTCCCATTCCCATTGAAACTTTTCAAATCCCTCTCAAAATTGTTGAAATTCTGTTGAAGCTTTTAAAAATCTCTCTAGAAGTTTCAAAATCCATGTCCACATGTTTACAATTTCACGTCAAAAAATGGCTAAAATTCCAGTTGAAATTTTTTCAAAGTCCCTTAAAAATTTTCCAATTTTTGTCCCAATTCTTCCCATTCCCATTGAAACTTTTCAAATCCCTCTCAAAATTGTTGAAATTCTGTTGAAGCTTTTAAAATTCTCTCTAGAATTTTCAAAATCCATGGCCACATGTTTACAATTTCACGTCAAAAAATTGCTAAAATTCCAGTTGAAATTTTTTCAAAGTCCCTTAAAAATTTTCCAATTTTTGTCCCAATTCTTCCCATTCCCATTGAAACTTTTCAAATCCCTCTCAAAATTGTTGAAATTCTGTTGAAGCTTTTAAAATTCTCTCTAGAATTTTCAAAATCCATGTCCACATGTTTACAATTTCACGTCAAAAAATTGCTAAAATTCCAGTTGAAATTTTTTCAAAGTCCCTTAAAAATTTTCCAATTTTTGTCCCAATTCTTCCCATTCCCATTGAAACTTTTCAAATCCCTCTCAAAATTGTTGAAATTCTGTTGAAGCTTTTAAAATTCTCTCTAGAATTTTCAAAATCCATGTCCACATGTTTACAATTTCACGTCAAAAAATTGCTAAAATTCCAGTTGCAATTTTTTCAAAGTCCCTTAAAAATTTTCCAATTTTTGTCCCAATTCTTCCCATTCCCATTGAAACTTTTCAAATCCCTCTCTAAATTGTTGAAATTCTGTTGAAGCTTTTAAAATTCTCTCTAGAATTTTCAAAATCCATGTCCACATGTTTACAATTTCACGTCAAAAAATTGCTAAAATTCCAGTTGAAATTTTTTCAAAGTCCCTTAAAAATTTTCCAATTTTTGTCCCAATTCTTCCCATTCCCATTGAAACTTTTCAAATCCCTCTCAAAATTGTTGAAATTCTGTTGAAGCTTTTAAAATTCTCTCTAGAATTTTCAAAATCCATGTCCACATATTTACAATTTCACGTCAAAAAATGGCTAAAATTCCAGTTGCAATTTTTTCAAAGTCCCTTAAAAATTTTCCAATTTTTGTCCCAATTCTTCCCATTCCCATTGAAACTTTTCAAATCCCTCTCTAAATTGTTGAAATTCTGTTGAAGCTTTTAAAATTCTCTCTAGAATTTTCAAAATCCATGTCCACATGTTTACAATTTCACGTCAAAAAATTGCTAAAATTCCAGTTGCAATTTTTTCAAAGTCCCTTAAAAATTTTCCAATTTTTGTCCCAATTCTTCCCATTCCCATTGAAACTTTTCAAATCCCTCTCAAAATTGTTGAAATTCTGTTGAAGCTTTTAAAATTCTCTCTAGAATTTTCAAAATCCATGTCCACATGTTTACAATTTCACGTCAAAAAATTGCTAAAATTCCAGTTGAAATTTTTTCAAAGTCCCTTAAAAATTTTCCAATTTTTGTCCCAATTCTTCCCATTCCCATTGAAACTTTTCAAATCCCTCTCAAAATTGTTGAAATTCTGTTGAAGCTTTTAAAATTCTCTCTAGAATTTTCAAAATCCATGTCCACATATTTACAATTTCACGTCAAAAAATTGCTAAAATTCCAGTTGAAATTTTTTCAAAGTCCCTTAAAAATTTTCCAATTTTTGTCCCAATTCTTCCCATTCCCATTGAAACTTTTCAAATCCCTCTCAAAATTGTTGAAATTCTGTTGAAGCTTTTAAAATTCTCTCTAGAATTTTCAAAATCCATGTCCACATGTTTACAATTTCACGTCAAAAAATTGCTAAAATTCCAGTTGAAATTTTTTCAAAGTCCCTTAAAAATTTTCCAATTTTTGTCCCAATTCTTCCCATTCCCATTGAAACTTTTCAAATCCCTCTCAAAATTGTTGAAATTCTGTTGAAGATTTTAAAATTCTCTCTAGAATTTTCAAAATCCATGTCCACATGTTTACAATTTCACGTCAAAAAATGGCTAAAATTCCAGTTGAAATTTTTTCAAAGTCCCTTAAAAATTTTCCAATTTTTGTCCCAATTCTTCCCATTCCCATTGAAACTTTTCAAATCCCTCTCAAAATTGTTGAAATTCTCTTGAAGCTTTTAAAATTCTCTCTAGAATTTTCAAAATCCATGGCCACATGTTTACAATTTCACGTCAAAAAATTGCTAAAATTCCAGTTGAAATTTTTTCAAAGTCCTTAAAAATTTTCCAATTTTTGTCCCAATTCTTCCCATTCCCATTGAAACTTTTCAAATCCCTCTCTAAATTGTTGAAATTCTGTTGAAGCTTTTAAAATTCTCTCTAGAATTTTCAAAATCCATGTCCACATGTTTACAATTTCACGTCAAAAAATGGCTAAAATTCCAGTTGAAATTTTTTCAAAGTCCCTTAAAAATTTTCCAATTTTGTCCCAATTCTTCCCATTCCCATTGAAACTTTTCAAATCCCTCTCAAAATTGTTGAAATTCTGTTGAAGCTTTTAAAATTCTCTCTAGAATTTTCAAAATCCATGTCCACATATTTACAATTTCACGTCAAAAAATTGCTAAAATTCCAGTTGCAATTTTTTCAAAGTCCCTTAAAAATTTCCAATTTTTGTCCCAATTCTTCCCATTCCCATTGAAACTTTTCAAATCCCTCTCTAAATTGTTGAAATTCTGTTGAAGCTTTTAAAATTCTCTCTAGAAGTTTCAAAATCCATGTCCACATGTTTACAATTTCACGTCAAAAAATTGCTAAAATTCCAGTTGCAATTTTTTCAAAGTCCCTTAAAAATTTTCCAATTTTTGTCCCAATTCTTCCCATTCCCATTGAAACTTTTCAAATCCCTCTCAAAATTGTTGAAATTCTGTTGAAGCTTTTAAAATTCTCTCTAGAATTTCAAAATCCATGGCCACATATTTACAATTTCACGTCAAAAAATTGCTAAAATTCCAGTTGAAATTTTTTCAAAGTCCCTTAAAAATTTTCCAATTTTTGTCCCAATTCTTCCCATTCCCATTGAAACTTTTCAAATCCCTCTCAAAATTGTTGAAATTCTGTTGAAGCTTTTAAAATTCTCTCTAGAATTTTCAAAATCCATGTCCACATGTTTACAATTTCACGTCAAAAAATGGCTAAAATTCCAGTTGCAATTTTTTCAAAGTCCCTTAAAAATTTTCCAATTTTTGTCCCAATTCTTCCCATTCCCATTGAAACTTTTCAAATCCCTCTCTAAATTGTTGAAATTCTGTTGAAGCTTTTAAAATTCTCTCTAGAATTTTCAAAATCCATGTCCACATGTTTACAATTTCACGTCAAAAAATTGCTAAAATTCCAGTTGAAATTTTTTCAAAGTCCCTTAAAAATTTTCCAATTTTTGTCCCAATTCTTCCCATTCCCATTGAAACTTTTCAAATCCCTCTCAAAATTGTTGAAATTCTGTTGAAGCTTTTAAAATTCTCTCTAGAATTTTCAAAATCCATGTCCACATATTTACAATTTCACGTCAAAAAATTGCTAAAATTCCAGTTGAAATTTTTTCAAAGTCCCTTAAAAATTTTCCAATTTTTGTCCCAATTCTTCCCATTCCCATTGAAACTTTTCAAATCCCTCTCAAAATTGTTGAAATTCTGTTGAAGCTTTTAAAATTCTCTCTAGAATTTTCAAAATCCATGTCCACATATTTACAATTTCACGTCAAAAAATTGCTAAAATTCCAGTTGCAATTTTTTCAAAGTCCCTTAAAAATTTTCCAATTTTTGTCCCAATTCTTCCCATTCCCATTGAAACTTTTCAAATCCCCTCTCAAAATCGTTGAAATTCTGTTGAAGATTTTAAAATTCTCTCTAGAATTTTCAAAATCCATGTCCACATGTTTACAATTTCACGTCAAAAAATGGCTAAAATTCCAGTTGAAATTTTTTCAAAGTCCCTTAAAAATTTTCCATTTTTGTCCCAATTCTTCCCATTCCCATTGAAACTTTTCAAATCCCTCTCAAAATTGTTGAAATTCTGTTGAAGCTTTTAAAATTCTCTCTAGAATTTTCAAAATCCATGGCCACATGTTTACAATTTCACGTCAAAAAATTGCTAAAATTCCAGTTGCAATTTTTTCAAAGTCCCTTAAAAATTTTCCAATTTTTGTCCCAATTCTTCCCATTCCCATTGAAACTTTTCAAATCCCTCTCTAAATTGTTGAAATTCTGTTGAAGCTTTTAAAATTCTCTCTAGAATTTTCAAAATCCATGTCCACATGTTTACAATTTCACGTCAAAAAATGGCTAAAATTCCAGTTGCAATTTTTTCAAAGTCCCTTAAAAATTTTCCAATTTTTGTCCCAATTCTTCCCATTCCCATTGAAACTTTTCAAATCCCTCTCTAAATTGTTGAA
>NW_028116681.1:0-10000 GCF_964273445.1 Streptopelia decaocto | reverse complement strand
CTTCTCCCTCCTTCTCCTTCTCTCTTCCTTCTCCTTCTCCTTCTCTTCCTCCTTCTCCTTCTTTTCCCTCTCTCCTCCTTCTCCTCCTTCTCCACCTTCTCCTCCTTCTCCTCCTTCTCCTCTTCCTTTATCCTCCTCCTTCTCTTCCTTCTCCTCCTCCTCCACCTTTTCCTCCTCTCTCCTCCTTCTCCTCTTCCATCTCCTCTTCCTTCTCCTTCTTCTTTCTCTTCTTCTTCCTTCCCTCTTCTCCTCCTTCCTCCTCATCTCCTTCTCCTCCTCCTCCTCTTCCTTCCTTCTCCTTCCTCTCTCCTCCTCCTCCTCCTCCTTCTCCTCCTCCTCCATCTCCATCTCCTTCTCCTCCTCCTCATCTCCTTCTCTTCCATCTCCTTCTCCTCCTTCTCTTCATTTGTCCTCTTCCTTCTCCTCCCTCTTCCTTCTCCTCCTCCTCTCCTCCTTATTTCTCCTCTTCCATCTCCTCTTCCTTCTCCTTCTTCATTCTCCTTCTCTTCCTTCTCCTCTTCTCCGCCTTCTCCTCCATCTCCTTCTCCTCCATCTCCTTCTCCTCCATCTCCTTCTCCTCCTTCTCCGCTTCCTTCTCCTCTTCCTTCCTCCTCCTTCTCCTCCTCTTCCATCTCCTCTTCCTTCTCTCCTTCCCCTTCTTTTCCATCTCCTTCTCCTCCTTCTCCATCCCTCCATCTCCATCTCCTCCATCTCCATCTCCTACATCTCCTCCCTCCTTCTCCTCCTTCTCCATCTCCTTCTCCTCCTCTTCCTCCTCCTCCTCCTTCTCCTCCTCTTCCATCTCCTCTTCCTTCACCTTCTCCTTCCTTCTTCTCCTTCGCCTTCTTTTCCATCTCCTCCTCCTCCTTCTCTTCCTTCTCCTCCTTCTCTTCCATCTCGTTCTCTTCCATCTCCTTCTCCTCCATCTCCCTTCTCTCCTGTTTTTCCACTTCCTCTTCCTTCCTCCTCCTCTCCGTGGTCTCTCACGTCCCCATGTCCCCTCAGGTGCTGGAGGACAACGACTACGGCCGCGCGGTGGACTGGTGGGGCCTGGGGGTGGTGATGTACGAGATGCTGTGCGGCCGCCTGCCCTTCTACAACCAGGACCACGAGCGGCTGTTCGAGCTCATCCTCATGGAGGACATCCGCTTCCCCCGCTCGCTCGCGCCGCCTGCGCGCGACCTGCTGGCCGGCCTGCTCAAGAAGGACCCCAAGCAGAGGTTTGGGGACGTTGAGGACAATGGGGACGTTGGGGACAATGGGGACGTTGGGGATGATGGGGATGATGGGGACGTTGGGGATGATGGGGACGTTGGGGATGATGGGGCACCACGGACATTGGGGATGATGGGGACACCACGGACATTGGGGACACCCTGGATATTGGGGATGATGAGGACACCACGGACATTGGGGACGATGGGGACACCATGGGGACACTGGGACATCACGGACATTGGGGATGATGGGGACACCACAGACATTGGGGACACCATGGACATTGGGATGATGGGGACACCATGGACATTGGGGACACCATGGACATTGGGGACGATGGGGACACCATGGGGACACTGGAGACATCATGGACATGGGGGACATGGGATGATGGGGACACCACAGACAATGGGGACACCATGGACATTGGGGACACTGGGGACACCACGGACATTGGGGACATTGGGGACACCATGGGGACACTGGGGACACCACGGACATTGGGGACACCATGGGGACGCTGGGGACACCATGGACATTGGGGACACTGGGGACACCACAGACATTGGGGACGATGGGGACACCATGGGGACCTTTCGGACATTGGGGACACCATGGGGACGCTGGGGACACCATGGGGACGTTTTGAACATTGGGGACCCTGGGGGGATATTGGGGACACCATGGGGACGCTGGGGACACCGTGGGGATGTTTGGGACATTGGGGACCCTGTGGGGACATTGGGGACACCATGGGGACACTGGGGACACCATGGGGACATTTCGGACATTGGGGACACCGCAGGGATGCTGGGGACTTTGGGGACGTTGGGGACACCATGGGGATGCTGGGGACACCATGGGGACGTTTGGGACTTTGGGGACACCTTGGGGACACTGGGGACATGGGGGACACCGTGGGGGTGCTGGGGACACTATGGGGATGCTGGGGACACCATGGGGACATTGGGGACAATGGAGACACCATGGACACTGCGGACATTGGGGACACCGTGGGGGTGCTGGGGACATTGGGGACAACGGGGACACCACGGACACTGCAGACATTGGGGACACCGTGGGGATGCTGGGGACATTGGGGACACTGTGGGGACATTGGGGACGATGGGGACACCGGGACATTGGGGATGATGGGGACGCCATGGACACTGGGGACACCACGGACATTGGGGACGATGGGGACACCGTGGGGACACCATGGGGACATTGGGGACCCCGCGGGGACATTGGGGACACCATGGGGACGGCTCGGGGGTGACAGGGATGGCTCGGGGGACGTTGGGGACAGCGGGTGACGCGGGGGGTGTCCCCGCAGGCTGGGGGGCGGACCCGGCGACGCCAGGGAGGTGATGGAGCACCGGTTCTTCAGCGGCGTCAACTGGCTGGACGTGGTGCAGAGGAAGGTGCGACGGGAAACGGGAAACAAACAGGAAGAGGAAGTGGGAAAGAAGGAAAAGGGGGAAAGGGAAGGGAAGGGAAAAGGGAAGGGAAGGGAAAAGGGAAAAGGGAAGGGAAGGGAAAAGGGAAAGGGAAAGGGAAAGGGAAAGGGAAAGGGAAAGGGAAAGGGAAAGGGAAAGGGAAAGGGAAAGGGAAAGGGAAAGGGAAAGGGAAAGGGGAGGGAAATGGGAAGGGGAAGGAAAAGGGAAATGAAGGAGGAGGAGGAGCGGAAAAGAAAAAGGAAAGGAAAGAAGGAAAGGAAAGGAAAGGAAAGGAAAGGAAAGGAAAGGAAAGGAAAGGAAAGGAAAGGAAAGGAAAGGAAAGGAAAGGAAAGGAAAGGAAAGGAAAGGAAAGGAAAGGAAAGGAAAGGAAAGGAAAGGAAAGGAAAGGAAAGGAGAAAGGGGAAAGGGGAGGAAAGGAAAGGGAAATGGGAAGGGGAAGGAAAAGGAAAAGGGAAATGGAGGAGGAGGGGAAAAGAAAAAGGGAAAGGAAAAGGGAAGGGGAAGGAAAAGGGAAAAGAAAAGGGAAGGGAAAAGGGAGAAAGGTGGAAAGGAAAGGGGAAGAGGAAGGAGAAGGGAAAAGGAAAGGAGAAGGGAAGGAAAAGACAAGGCAAAAGAGAAATGGGAAAAGGGAAAAGGGAGGGAAAGGGAAGAAGGAAAGGTAAGGGAAAAGGATGGAAAAAAAGAAGGGAAAAGGGAAGGGAAGGGGAAACAGGAAAGGAAAAGAGAGAAAGAAAAGGGAAGAGGAAAGTAAAAATAGGAAGGAAATGGGAAAAGGGGAAAATGAAGGAGAAGGGAAAAAGAAAAGGGAAGGGGAAGGAAAGGGGAAAAGAAGAAGGAAAGGGGAAATGAACAGGGAAAAGGCAAGGAAAGGAAAAGGAAAGGAATGGGAAGGAAAAAGGAAGGAATGGGGAAGGAAAGGGAAAGAAAGGGAAGAAAAGGGAAAAGAAAGGAAAGGGAAAAGAAAAGGAAAAGAAAAGGAAGGGAAGGAAAGGGAAAGGAAAGGGAAGGGAAAAGGAAGGAATGGGGAAGGAAAGGGAAAGAAAGGGAAGAAAAGGGAAAAGAAAGGAAAGGGAAAAGAAAAGGAAGGGAAGGAAAGGAAAGGGAAAGGAAAGGGAAGGGAAAAGGAAGGAATGGGGAAGGAAAGGGAAAGAAAGGGAAGAAAAGGGAAAAGAAAGGAAAGAGAAGGAAAGGGAAAAGAAAAGGAAGGGAAGGAAAGGAAAGGGAAAGGAAAGGGAAGGGAAAAGGAATAAAGGAAAGGGAAAGGGCGGAAAGAAAAGAGAAGGGGAAGGAAATGGGAAAGGGAAACAGGAAAAGAGGAAAGGAAAAGGGAAGGGGAAAGGAAAATGGGATGGAAATGGGAAAAGGGAAAAAGGAAGGGAAAGGGGAAAAGAGGAAGGAAGAGGGGAAAGGAAAAGGGGAAAGGGAAGGAAAGGAAAAGGGAAAAGGGAAGGAAAGAAAAAGGGAAGGGAAGGAAAAAGGAAGGAATGGGGAAGGGAAGGGAAGGGGAGGGGAGGGGAGGGGAGGGGAAGGGGAAGGGGAAGGGGAAGGAGAAGGAGAAGGAGAAGGAGAAGGAGAAGGAGAAGGAGAAGGAGAAGGAGAAGGAGAAGGAGAAGGAGAAGGAGAAGGAGAAGGAGAAGGAGAAGGAGAAGGAGAAGGAGAAGGAGAAGGAAAAGGAAAAGGAAAAGGAAGCGGGGCCGCGTTGCACTGTCCCCAAGCCGCCCTGTCCCTGTCCCGTGTCCCCGCAGCTGGTGCCACCGTTCAAGCCCCAGGTGACATCGGAGATGGACACGCGGTACTTCGATGACGAGTTCACGGCACAGCCCATCACCATCACCCCCCCCGACCACTGTGAGTGTCACCGCCACTGTCACCGGCACTGTCACCCGTCCCCTTGTCACCTGTCCCCTTGTCACCTGTCACCTGTCCATCACCATCACCCCCCCCGACCACTGTGAGTGTCACCGGCACTGTCACCGGCACTGTCACCTGTCACCTGTCCCCTTGTCACCTGTCACCTGTCCCCTGTCACCCGTCCCCAGCCCATCACCATCACCCCCCCCGACCACTGTGAGTGTCACCGGCACTGTCACCTGTCCCCTTGTCACCTGTCCCCTGTCCCCTTGTCACCTGTCACCTGTCCCCCGTCACCCGTCCCCTTGTCACCTGTCACCTTGTCACCTGTCACCTGTCCCCTTGTCACCTGTCACCTGTCCATCACCATCACCCCCCCGACCACTGTGAGTGTCACCGCCACTGTCACCTGTCCCCTTGTCACCCATCCCCAGCCCATCACCATCACCCCCCCCGACCACTGTGAGTGTCACCGGCACTGTCACCTGTCCCCTTGTCACCTGTCACCTGTCACCTGTCCGTCACCATCACCCCCCCCGACCACTGTGAGTGGCACTGTCACTGTCACCCGTCCCCTTGTCACCCGTCCCCTTGTCACCTGTCCCCTTGTCACCTGTCACCTGTCCATCACCATCACCCCCCTGACCACTATGAGTGACACTGTCACCTGTCCCTTTGTCCCCATCCCTGTCCCTGTGTCCCCATGTCCCCATCCCTGTCCCCATGTCCCCATCCTTGTCCCCATGTCCCCATCCCTGTCCCCTTGTCCCTTTGTCCCCATGTCCCCATCCCTGTCCCTTTGTCGCCATCTTTGTCCCTTTGTCCCCATCCCTGTCCATTTGTCCCTTTGTCCCCATCTCTGTCCCTTTGTCCCCATCCCTGTCCCCTTGCCCCTTTGTCCCCATCCCTGTCCCTTTGTCCCCATGTCCCCATCCCTGTCCCC
Organism: Streptopelia decaocto; assembly: GCF_964273445.1. Taxonomy (NCBI): domain Eukaryota; kingdom Metazoa; phylum Chordata; class Aves; order Columbiformes; family Columbidae; genus Streptopelia; species Streptopelia decaocto. Next base: position 4,528 of record NW_028116681.1, on the reverse strand, counting down.
ATGTCCCCATCCCTTTGTCCCCATGTCCCCATCCTTGTCCCTTTGTCCCCATCCCCACGTCCCCACTATTGTCCCTTGTCCCCATCTCTGTCCCCTTGTCCCTTTGTCCCCATGTCCCCATCCCTGTCCCTTTGTCCCCTTGTCCCCATCCCTGTCCCTTTGTCTCCATCTTTGTCCCTTTGTCCCCATCCCTGTCCCCTTGTCCCCACGTCCCCACATCCCCATCATTGTCCCTTGTCCCCGTCCCTGTCCCTGTGTCCCCTTGTCCCCATCCCTTAGTACCCATCCCTATCCCCTTGTCCCCATCCCCACGTCCCCACTATTGTCCCTTGTCCCCATCTCTGTCCCCTTGTCCCTTTTTTCCCATCTCTGTCCCCTTGTCCCTTTGTTCCCATCCATGTCCCCTTGTCCCCATCCCTGTCCCTGTGTCCCCTTGTCCCCATCCATGTCCCCTTGTCCCCATCCCCACGTCCCCACTATTGTCCCTTGTCCCCATCCCTGTCCATTTGTCCCTTTGTCCCCATCTCTGTCCCCTTGTCCCAATCTCTGTCCCCTTGTCCCTTTGTCCCCATCCCTGTCCCTTTGTCCCCATGTCCCCATCCCTGTCCCCATGTCCCCATCCCTGTCACTTTGTCCCCATCCTTGTCCCCACCACTGTCCCCATGTCCCCATCCCTGTCCCTTTGTCCCCATGTCCCCATCCCTGTCCCCATGTCCCCATCCTTGTCCCTTTGTCCCCATCCCCACGTCCCCACTATTGTCCCTTTGTCCCCATCTCTGTCCCCTTGTCCCTTTGTCCCCATGTCCCCATCCCTGTCCCTTTGTCTCCATCTTTGTCCCTTTGTCCCCATCCCTGTCCCTTTGTCCCTTTGTCCCCATCTCTGTCCCTTTGTCCCTTTGTTCCTATCCCTGTCCCTTTGTCCCCATCCCTGTCCCTTTGTCCCTTCGTTCCCATCCCTGTCCCCATGTCCCCATCCTTGTCCCCCTGTCCCCATCCCTGTCCCTTTGTCCCCATGTCCCCATCCCTGTCCCCATGTCCCCATCCTTGTCCCTTTGTCCCCATCCCCACGTCCCCACTATTGTCCCTTGTCCCCATCCCTGTCCCCTTGTCCCTTTGTCCCCATCCTTGTCCCTTTGTCCCCATCCCTGTCCCCTTGTCCCTTTGTCCCCATCCCTGTCCCTTTGTCCCCATCCTTGTCCCTTTGTCCCCATCCCTGTCCCCTTGTCCCCTTGTCCCCATCCCTGTCCCTTTGTCGCCATCCATGTCCCCTTGTCCCCATCCCTGTCCCCTTGTCCCTTTGTCCCCATCCCTGTCCCTTTGTCCCCATCCCTGTCCCTTTGTCACCATCCATGTCCCCTTGCCCCCATCCCTGTCCCTTTGTCCCTTTGTCCCCATCCCTGTCCCTTTGTCGCCATCCATGTCCCCTTGTCCCCATCCCTGTCCCCTTGTCCCTTTGTCCCCATCCCTGTCCCTTTGTCCCCATGTCCCCATCCCTGTCCCCATGTCCCCATCCTTGTCCCCATGTCCCCATCCCTGTCCCCTTGTCCCTGTGTCCCCATGTCCCCATCCCTGTCCCTTTGTCCCCATCCCTGTCCCCATGTCCCCATCCCTGTCCCCATGTCCCCATCCTTGTCCCTTTGTCCCCATCCCCACGTCCCCACTATTGTCCCTTGTCCCCATCTCTGTCCCCTTGTCCCTTTGTCCCCATGTCCCCATCCCTGTCTCCCTTTGTCCCCATGTCCCCATCTCTGTCCCCTTGTCCCTTTGTCCCCATGTCCCCATCCCTGTCCCTTTGTCCCTTTGTCCCCATGTCCCCATCTCTGTCCCCTTGTCCCTTTGTCCCCATGTCCCCATCCCTGTCCCTTTGTCTCCATCTTTGTCCCTTTGTCCCCATCCCTGTCTCCTTGTCCCTTTGTCCCCATCCCTGTCCCTTTGTCCCCATGTCCCCATCCTTGTCCCCATGTCCCCATCCCTGTCCCTTTGTCCCCATGTCCCCATCCTTGTCCCCATGTCCCCATCCCTGTCCCTTTGTCCCCATGTCCCCATCCTTGTCCCCATGTCCCCATCCCTGTCCCCATGTCCCCATCCCTGTCCCCTTGTCCCCATCCCCACGTCCCCACTATCGTCCCTTGTCCCCATCCCTGTCCCTTTGTCCCCATCCCTGTCCCCTTGTCCCCATCCCTGTCCCTTTGTCCCCACGTCCCCACATCCCCATCATCGTCCCTTGTCCCCACCATTGTCCCTTTGTCCCCAGATGCCACCTCGGGCTCCCCGGAGCTGGACCAGCGCACTCACTTCCCCCAGTTCTCCTACTCGGCCAGTATCCGGGACTAATGGGCCACCAAGGCCACCAAAAGGCCACCAAGGCCACCAAAAGGCCACCAAAAGGCCACCAGGTTTGCCGCCCCTCCCCCCCCCCGGCCTCGTTCGCCTTTTTAATTAATTATTATTAATTATTTCTATCTTTTTTTCTTCATTTCAAACCTTTTTTACCCCAAACCCAATGTCCCGTGTCCCCCCATGTCACCCCAAATCGGGGGGGAAATGCGTTGGGGACACATTGGGGACACCGCGGCGGGGGTGGCGTTGTCCCCATCGTCCCCAAAATCCAAGTGATTCCCCCCAAAAAGCCTCAAAATTGGGGGTTTCGGTGCCTTAAAGTCGCGGTGACGCACGGGTGTTGTTGTCACACGGTGACGCGGTGACGCGGTGACGTCACCCGTTTGTACGGTACGAGCAATAAAACGGGGGAGTTTTTGGGGTGGTTTTGGTGCTTTTGGGGGGAAATTGGGGTTTTGGGGGCACCAAGGGGGGACTTGGTGGCACTAATGTCCCCAAGAGTGTCTTGAGTGGCCCTAATGTCCCCAATAGTGTCCCCAAGAGCCCCAATAGTGTCTTGAGTGGCCCTAAGTGTCCCCAATAGTGTCCCCAATAGTGTCCTTGGTGTCCCTAAGTGTCCCCAATAGTGTTTGGTGTCCCTAAGTGTCCCCAATAGTGTCCCCAAGAGCCCCAATAGTGTCCTTGGTGTCCCTAAGTGTCCCCAATAGTGTCCCCAATAGTGTCCCCAAGAGCCCCAATAGTGTCCTTGGTGTCCCTAAGTGTCCCCAATAGTGTCCCCAATAGTGTACCCAAGAGCCCCAATAGTGTCATTAGTGTCCCATGTAGTGTCCCCAAGGCCCCAAATATCGTCCCTAAGTGTCCCCAATAGTGTCCTTGGTGTCCCCAATAGTGTCCCCAAGGCCCCAGTAGTGTCTTTAGTGTCCCTAAGTGTCCCCGATAGTGTCCCCAAGAGCTCCAATAGTGTCCTTGGTGTCCCCAAGTGTCCCCAATAGTGTCCCCAAGAGCCCCAATTGTGTCATTAGTGTCCCATGTAGTGTCCCCAAGGCCCCAAATATTGTCCCTAAGTGTCCCCAGTAGTGTCTCTGGTGTCCCCAATAGTGTCCTTGGTGTCCCTAAGTGTCCCCAATAGTGTCCCCAAGAGCCCCAATAGTGTCCTTGGTGTCCCTAAGTGTTCCTAATAGTGTCCTTAGTGTCCCTCAGTGTCCCCAGTAGTGTCCCCAAGAGCCCCAATAGTGTCCTGAGTGGCCCTAAGTGTCCCCAATAGTGTCCCCAAGAGCCCCAATAGTGTCTTGAGTGTCCCTAAGTGTCCCCAATAGTGTCCCCAAGAGCCCCAATAGTGTCTTGAGTGTCCCTAAGTGTCCCCAATAGTGTCCTTGGTGTCCCTAAGTGTCCCCAAGAGCCCCAATAGTGTCTTGAGTGTCCCTAAGTGTCCCCAATAGTGTCCCCAGTAGTGTCCTTGGTGTCCCTAAGTGTCCCCAATAGTGTCCCCAAGAGCCCCAATAGTGTCCTGAGTGTCCCTAATGTCCCCAATAGTGTCCCCAAGAGCCCCAATAGTGTCTTGAGTGGCCCTAATGTCCCCAGTAGTGTCCCCAAAAGTCCCAATAGTGTCTTGAGTGTCCCTAAGTGTCCCCAATAGTGTCCCCAAGAGCCCCAATAGTGTCTTAAGTGGCCCTAAGTGTCCCCAATAGTGTCCCCAAGAGCCCCAATAGTGTCCTTGGTGTCCCTCAGTGTCCCCAATAGTGTCCTTGGTGTCCCTAAGTGTCCCCGATAGTGTCCCCAAGAGCCCCAATAGTGTCATTAGTGTCCCATGTAGTGTCCCCAAGGCCCCAAATATTGTCCCTAAGTGTCCCCAGTAGTGTCTCTGGTGTCCCCAATAGTGTCCTTAGTGTCCCTAAGTGTCCCCAATAGTGTCCCCAAGAGCCCCAATGGTGTCTCGAGTGGCCCTAATGTCCCCAATAGTGTCCCCAATAGTGTCCTTGGTGTCCCTAATGTCTCCAATAGTGTCCCCAATATTGTCCCCAATAGTGTCCTTGGTGTCCCTAATGTCCCCAATAGTGTCCCCAAGAGCCCCAATAGTGTCCTGAGTGTCCCTAAGTGTCCCAAATAGTGTCCTTGGTGTCCCTAAGTGTCCCCAGTAGTGTCCCTAATGTCCCCAATAGTGTCTTGAGTGTCCCTAATGTCCCCAATA
>NW_028116682.1:0-107185 GCF_964273445.1 Streptopelia decaocto | reverse complement strand
AATGGGAAGAATTGGGACAATAATTGGAAAATTTTAAGGGACTTTGAAAAATTTCAACTGGAATTTTAGCCATTTTTTGACGTGAAATTGTAAACATGTGGCCATGGATTTTGAAAATTCTAGAGAGAATTTTAGAAGCTTCAAGAGAATTTCAACAATTTTGAGAGGGATTTGAAAAGTTTCAATGGGAATGGGAAGAATTGGGACAAAAATTGGAAAATTTTTAAGGGACTTTGAAAAAATTTCAACTGGAATTTTAGCCATTTTTTGACGTGAAATTGTAAACATGGGCCATGGATTTTGAAAATTCTAGAGAGAATTTTAAAAGCTTCAAGAGAATTTCAACAATTTGGAGAGGGATTTGAAAAGTTTCAATGGGAATGGGAAGAATTGGGACAAAAATTGGAAAATTTTGAAGGGACTTTGAAAAAATTTCAACTGGAATTTTAGCAATTATTTGACGGGAAATTGTAAACATGTGGACATGGATTTTGAAAATTCTAGAGAGAATTTTAAAAGCTTCAACAGAATTTCAACAATTTGGAGAGGGATTTGACAAGTTTCAATGGGAATGGGAAGAATTGGGACAAAAATTGGAAAATTTTTAAGGGACTTTGAAAAAATTTCAACTGGAATTTTAGCCACTTTTTGATGTGAAATTGTAAACATGTGGACATGGATTTTGAAAATTCTAGAGAGAATTTTAAAAGCTTCAAGAGAATTTCAACAATTTTGAGAGGGATTTGAAAAGTTTCAATGGGAATGGGAAGAATTGGGACAAAATTGGAAATTTTTAAGGGACTTTGAAAAAATTTCAACTGGAATTTTAGCCATTTTTTAATGTGAAATTGTAAACATGTGGACATGGATTTTGAAAATTCTAGAGAGAATTTTAAAAGGTTCAACAGAATTTCAACAATTTTGAGAGGGATTTGAAAAGTTTCAATGGGAATGGGAAGAATTGGGACAAAAATTGGAAAATTTTTAAGGGACTTTGAAAAATTTCAACTGGAATTTTAGCCATTTTTTGACGTGAAATTGTAAACATGTGGCCATGGATTTTGAAAATTCTAGAGAGAATTTTAAAAGCTTCAAGAGAATTTCAACAATTTTGAGAGGGATTTGAAAAGTTTCAATGGGAATGGGAAGAATTGGGACAAAAATTGGAAAATTTTTAAGGGACTTTGAAAAAATTTCAACTGGAATTTTAGCCATTTTTTGACGTGAAATTGTAAACATGTGGCCATGGATTTTGAAAATTCTAGAGAGAATTTTAGAAGCTTCAAGAGAATTTCAACAATTTTGAGAGGGATTTGAAAAGTTTCAATGGGAATGGGAAGAATTGGGACAAAAATTGGAAAATTTTTAAGGGACTTTGAAAAATTTCAACTGGAATTTTAGCATTTTTTTTTACGTGAAATTGTAAACATGTGGCCATGGATTTTGAAAATTCTAGAGAGAATTTTAAAAGCTTCAAGAGAATTTCAACAATTTTGAGAGGGATTTGAAAAGTTTCAATGGGAATGGGAAGAATTGGGACAAAAATTGGAAAATTTTTAAGGGACTTTGAAAAAATTTCAACTGGAATTTTAGCCACTTTTTGATGTGAAATTGTAAACATGTGGACATGGATTTTGAAAATTCTAGAGAGAATTTTAAAAGCTTCAAGAGAATTTCAACAATTTTGAGAGGGATTTGAAAAGTTTCAATGGGAATGGGAAGAATTGGGACAAAAATTGGAAAATTTTTAAGGGACTTTGAAAAAATTTCAACTGGAATTTTAGCCATTTTTTGACGTGAAATTGTAAACATGTGGCCATGGATTTTGAAAATTCTAGAGAGAATTTTAAAAGCTTCAAGAGAATTTCAACATTTTTGAGAGGGATTTGAAAAGTTTCAATGGGAATGGGAAGAATTGGGACAAAAATTGGAAAATTTTTAAGGGACTTTGAAAAAATTTCAACTGGAATTTTAGCCATTTTTTGACGTGAAATTGTAAACATGTGGACATGGATTTTGAAAATTCTAGAGAGAATTTTAAAAGCTTCAACAGAATTTCAACAATTTTGAGAGGGATTTGAAAAGTTTCAATGGGAATGGGAAGAATTGGGACAAAAATTGGAAAATTTTTAAGGGACTTTGAAAAAATTTCAACTGGAATTTTAGCCACTTTTTGATGTGAAATTGTAAACATGTGGACATGGATTTTGAAAATTCTAGAGAGAATTTTAAAAGCTTCAAGAGAATTTCAACAATTTTGAGAGGGATTTGAAAAGTTTCAATGGGAATGGGAAGAATTGGGACAAAAATTGGAAAATTTTTAAGGGACTTTGAAAAAATTTCAACTGGAATTTTAGCCATTTTTTGACGTGAAATTGTAAACATGTGGACATGGATTTTGAAAATTCTAGAGAGAATTTTAGAAGCTTCAAGAGAATTTCAACAATTTTGAGAGGGATTTGAAAAGTTTCAATGGGAATGGGAAGAATTGGGACAAAAATTGGAAAATTTTTAAGGGACTTTGAAAAAATTTCAACTGGAATTTTAGCCATTTTTTGACGTGAAATTGTAAACATGTGGCCATGGATTTTGAAAATTCTAGAGAGAATTTTAAAAGCTTCAAGAGAATTTCAACAATTTTGAGAGGGATTTGAAAAGTTTCAATGGGAATGGGAAGAATTGGGACAAAAATTGGAAAATTTTTAAGGGACTTTGAAAAAATTTCAACTGGAATTTTAGCCATTTTTTGACGTGAAATTGTAAACATGTGGACATGGATTTTGAAAATTCTAGAGAGAATTTTAGAAGCTTCAAGAGAATTTCAACAATTTTGAGAGGGATTTGAAAAGTTTCAATGGGAATGGGAAGAATTGGGACAAAAATTGGAAAATTTTTAAGGGACTTTGAAAAAATTTCAACTGGAATTTTAGCCATTTTTTGACGTGAAATTGTAAACATGTGGCCATGGATTTTGAAAATTCTAGAGAGAATTTTAAAAGCTTCAAGAGAATTTCAACAATTTGGAGAGGGATTTGAAAAGTTTCAATGGGAATGGGAAGAATTGGGACAAAAATTGGAAAATTTTTCAGGGACTTTGTAAAAATTTCAACTGGAATTTTAGCAATTTTTTGACGTGAAATTGTAAACATGTGGGCATGGATTTTGAAAATTCTAGAGAGAATTTTAAAAGCTTCAAGAGAATTTCAACAATTTTTAGAGGGATTTGAAAAGTTTCAATGGGAATGGGAAGAATTGGGACAAAAATTGGAAAATTTTTAAGGGACTTTGAAAAAATTTCAACTGGAATTTTAGCAATTTTTTGACGTGAAATTGTAAACATGTGGACATGGATTTTGAAAATTCTAGAGAGAATTTTAAAAGCTTCAAGAGAATTTCAACAATTTTGAGAGGGATTTGAAAAGTTTCAATGGGAATGGGAAGAATTGGGACAAAAACTGGAAAATTTTTAAGGGACTTTGAAAAAATTTCAACTGGAATTTTAGCAATTTTTTGACGTGAAATTGTAAACATGTGGACATGGATTTTGAAAATTCTAGAGAGAATTTTAAAAGCTTCAAGAGAATTTCAACAATTTTGAGAGGGATTTGAAAAGTTTCAATGGGAATGGGAAGAATTGGGACAAAAACTGGAAAATTTTTAAGGGACTTTGAAAAAATTTCAACTGGAATTTTAGCATTTTTTTTTACGTGAAATTGTAAACATGTGGCCATGGATTTTGAAAATTCTAGAGAGAATTTTAAAAGCTTCAAGAGAATTTCAACAATTTTGAGAGGGATTTGAAAAGTTTCAATGGGAATGGGAAGAATTGGGACAAAAATTGGAAAATTTTTAAGGGACTTTGAAAAAATTTCAACTGGAATTTTAGCCATTTTTTGACGTGAAATTGTAAACATGTGGCCATGGATTTTGAAAATTCTAGAGAGAATTTTAAAAGCTTCAAGAGAATTTCAACAATTTTGAGAGGGATTTGAAAAGTTTCAATGGGAATGGGAAGAATTGGGACAAAAATTGGAAAATTTTTAAGGGACTTTGAAAAAATTTCAACTGGAATTTTAGCCATTTTTTGACGTGAAATTGTAAACATGTGGCCATGGATTTTGAAAATTCTAGAGAGAATTTTAAAAGCTTCAAGAGAATTTCAACAATTTTGAGAGGGATTTGAAAAGTTTCAATGGGAATGGGAAGAATTGGGACAAAAATTGGAAAATTTTTAAGGGACTTTGAAAAAATTTCAACTGGAATTTTAGCCACTTTTTGATGTGAAATTGTAAACATGTGGACATGGATTTTGAAAATTCTAGAGAGAATTTTAAAAGCTTCAAGAGAATTTCAACAATTTGGAGAGGGATTTGAAAAGTTTCAATGGGAATGGGAAGAATTGGGACAAAAACTGGAAAATTTTTAAGGGACTTTGAAAAAATTTCAACTGGAATTTTAGCCATTTTTTGATGTGAAATTGTAAACATGTGGCCATGGATTTTGAAAATTCTAGAGAGAATTTTAAAAGCTTCAAGAGAATTTCAACAATTTTGAGAGGGATTTGAAAAGTTTCAATGGGAATGGGAAGAATTGGGACAAAAATTGGAAAATTTTTAATAGGCTTTGAAAAAATTTCAACTGGAATTTTAGCCATTTTTTGACGTGAAATTGTAAACATGTGGACATGGATTTTGAAAATTCTAGAGAGAATTTTAGAAGCTTCAAGAGAATTTCAACAATTTTGAGAGGGATTTGAAAAGTTTCAATGGGAATGGGAAGAATTGGGACAAAAATTGGAAAATTTTTAAGGGACTTTGAAAAAATTTCAACTGGAATTTTAGCATTTTTTTTTACGTGAAATTGTAAACATGTGGCCATGGATTTTGAAAATTCTAGAGAGAATTTTAAAAGCTTCAAGAGAATTTCAACAATTTTGAGAGGGATTTGAAAAGTTTCAATGGGAATGGGAAGAATTGGGACAAAAATTGGAAAATTTTTAAGGGACTTTGAAAAAATTTCAACTGGAATTTTAGCCATTTTTTGACGTGAAATTGTAAACATGTGGCCATGGATTTTGAAAATTCTAGAGAGAATTTTAAAAGCTTCAAGAGAATTTCAACAATTTTGAGAGGGATTTGAAAAGTTTCAATGGGAATGGGAAGAATTGGGACAAAAATTGGAAAATTTTTAAGGGACTTTGAAAAAATTTCAACTGGAATTTTAGCCATTTTTTGACGTGAAATTGTAAACATGTGGCCATGGATTTTGAAAATTCTAGAGAGAATTTTAAAAGCTTCAAGAGAATTTCAACAATTTTGAGAGGGATTTGAAAAGTTTCAATGGGAATGGGAAGAATTGGGACAAAAATTGGAAAATTTTTAAGGGACTTTGAAAAAATTTCAACTGGAATTTTAGCCACTTTTTGATGTGAAATTGTAAACATGTGGACATGGATTTTGAAAATTCTAGAGAGAATTTTAAAAGCTTCAAGAGAATTTCAACAATTTGGAGAGGGATTTGAAAAGTTTCAATGGGAATGGGAAGAATTGGGACAAAAATTGGAAAATTTTGAAGGGACTTTGAAAAAATTTCAACTGGAATTTTAGCCATTTTTTGACGTGAAATTGTAAACATGTGGACATGGATTTTGAAAATTCTAGAGAGAATTTTAAAAGCTTTAACAGAATTTCTACAATTCTGAGAGGGATTTGAAAAGTTTCAATGGGAATGGGAAGAATTGGGACAAAAATTGGAAAATTTTTAAGGGACTTTGAAAAAATTTCAACTGGAATTTTAGCCATTTTTTGACGTGAAATTGTAAACATGTGGCCATGGATTTTGAAAATTCTAGAGAGAATTTTAAAAGCTTCAACAGAATTTCAACAATTTTGAGAGGGATTTGAAAAGTTTCAATGGGAATGGGAAGAATTGGGACAAAAATTGGAAAATTTTGAAGGGACTTTGAAAAAATTTCAACTGGAATTTTAGCCATTTTTTGACGTGAAATTGTAAACATGTGGCCATGGATTTTGAAAATTCTAGAGAGAATTTTAAAAGCTTCAAGAGAATTTCAACAATTTTGAGAGGGATTTGAAAAGTTTCAATGGGAATGGGAAGAATTGGGACAAAAATTGGAAAATTTTTCAGGGACTTTGAAAAAATTTCAACTGGAATTTTAGCCATTTTTTGACGTGAAATTGTAAACATGTGGCCATGGATTTTGAAAATTCTAGAGAGAATTTTAAAAGCTTCAAGAGAATTTCAACAATTTTGAGAGGGATTTGAAAAGTTTCAATGGGAATGGGAAGAATTGGGACAAAAATTGGAAAATTTTTAAGGGACTTTGAAAAAATTTCAACTGGAATTTTAGCCATTTTTTGACGTGAAATTGTAAACATGTGGCCATGGATTTTGAAAATTCTAGAGAGAATTTTAAAAGCTTCAAGAGAATTTCAACAATTTTGAGAGGGATTTGAAAAGTTTCAATGGGAATGGGAAGAATTGGGACAAAAATTGGAAAATTTTTAAGGGACTTTGAAAAAATTTCAACTGGAATTTTAGCCATTTTTTGACGTGAAATTGTAAACATGTGGACATGGATTTTGAAAATTCTAGAGAGAATTTTAAAAGCTTCAAGAGAATTTCAACAATTTTGAGAGGGATTTGAAAAGTTTCAATGGGAATGGGAAGAATTGGGACAAAAATTGGAAAATTTTTAAGGGACTTTGAAAAAATTTCAACTGGAATTTTACCATTTTTTTTACGTGAAATTGTAAACATGTGGCCATGGATTTTGAAAATTCTAGAGAGAATTTTAAAAGGTTCAACAGAATTTCAACAATTTGGAGAGGGATTTGAAAAGTTTCAATGGGAATGGGAAGAATTGGGACAAAAATTGGAAAATTTTTAAGGGACTTTGAAAAAAATTCAACTGGAATTTTAGCCATTTTTTGACGTAAAATTGTAAACATGTGGACATGGATTTTGAAAATTCTAGAGAGAATTTTAGAAGCTTCAAGAGAATTTCAACATTTTTGAGAGGGATTTGAAAAGTTTCAGTGGGAATGGGAAGAATTGGGACAAAAATTGGAAAATTTTTAAGGGACTTTGAAAAAATTTCAACTGGAATTTTAGCCATTTTTTGACGTGAAATTGTAAACATGTGGACATGGATTTTGAAAATTCTAGAGAGAATTTTAAAAGCTTCAACAGAATTTCAACAATTTGGAGAGGGATTTGAAAAGTTTCAATGGGAATGGGAAGAATTGGGACAAAAATTAGAAAATTTTTAAGGGACTTTGAAAAAATTTCAACTGGAATTTTAGCCATTTTTTGACGTGAAATTGTAAACATGTGGCCATGGATTTTGAAAATTCTAGAGAGAATTTTAAAAGCTTCAACAGAATTTCAACAATTTGGAGAGGGATTTGAAAAGTTTCAATGGGAATGGGAAGAATTGGGACAAAAATTGGAAAATTTTTAAGGGACTTTGAAAAAATTTCAACTGGAATTTTAGCCATTTTTTGACGTGAAATTGTAAACATGTGGACATGGATTTTGAAAATTCTAGAGAGAATTTTAAAAGCTTCAAGAGAATTTCAACAATTTTGAGAGGGATTTGAAAAGTTTCAATGGGAATGGGAAGAATTGGGACAAAAATTGGAAAATTTTTAAGGGACTTTGAAAAAATTTCAACTGGAATTTTACCATTTTTTTTACGTGAAATTGTAAACATGTGGACATGGATTTTGAAAATTCTAGAGAGAATTTTAAAAGCTTCAAGAGAATGTCAACAATTTTGAGAGGGATTTGAAAAGTTTCAATGGGAATGGGAAGAATTGGGACAAAAATTGGAAAATTTTTAAGGGACTTTGAAAAAATTTCAACTGGAATTTTAGCCATTTTTTGACGTGAAATTGTAAACATGTGGCCATGGATTTTGAAAATTCTAGAGAGAATTTTAAAAGCTTCAAGAGAATTTCAACAATTTGGAGAGGGATTTGAAAAGTTTCAATGGGAATGGGAAGAATTGGGACAAAAATTGGAAAATTTTTAAGGGACTTTGAAAAAATTTCAACTGGAATTTTAGCAATTTTTTGACGTGAAATTGTAAACATGTGGCCATGGATTTTGAAAATTCTAGAGAGAATTTTAAAAGCTTCAACAGAATTTCAACAATTTTGAGAGGGATTTGAAAAGTTTCAATGGGAATGGGAAGAATTGGGACAAAAATTGGAAAATTTTTAAGGGACTTTGAAAAAATTTCAACTGGAATTTTAGCATTTTTTTTACGTGAAATTGTAAACATGTGGCCATGGATTTTGAAAATTCTAGAGAGAATTTTAAAAGCTTCAAGAGAATTTCAACAATTTTGAGAGGGATTTGAAAAGTTTCAATGGGAATGGGAAGAATTGGGACAAAAATTGGAAAATTTTTAAGGGACTTTGAAAAAATTTCAACTGGAATTTTAGCCACTTTTTGATGTGCAATTGTAAACATGTGGACATGGATTTTGAAAATTCTAGAGAGAATTTTAAAAGCTTCAAGAGAATTTCAACAATTTTGAGAGGGATTTGAAAAGTTTCAATGGGAATGGGAAGAATTGGGACAAAAATTGGAAAATTTTTAAGGGACTTTGAAAAAATTTCAACTGGAATTTTAGCCATTTTTTGACGTGAAATTGTAAACATGTGGCCATGGATTTTGAAAATTCTAGAGAGAATTTTAAAAGCTTCAAGAGAATTTCAACATTTTTGAGAGGGATTTGAAAAGTTTCAATGGGAATGGGAAGAATTGGGACAAAAATTGGAAAATTTTTAAGGGACTTTGAAAAAATTTCAACTGGAATTTTAGCCATTTTTTGACGTGAAATTGTAAACATGTGGACATGGATTTTGAAAATTCTAGAGAGAATTTTAAAAGCTTCAAGAGAATTTCAACAATTTTGAGAGGGATTTGAAAAGTTTCAATGGGAATGGGAAGAATTGGGACAAAAATTGGAAAATTTTTAAGGGACTTTGAAAAAATTTCAACTGGAATTTTAGCCACTTTTTGATGTGAAATTGTAAACATGTGGACATGGATTTTGAAAATTCTAGAGAGAATTTTAAAAGCTTCAAGAGAATTTCAACAATTTTGAGAGGGATTTGAAAAGTTTCAATGGGAATGGGAAGAATTGGGACAAAAATTGGAAAATTTTTAAGGGACTTTGAAAAAATTTCAACTGGAATTTTAGCCACTTTTTGATGTGAAATTGTAAACATGTGGACATGGATTTTGAAAATTCTAGAGAGAATTTTAAAAGCTTCAAGAGAATTTCAACAATTTTGAGAGGGATTTGAAAAGTTTCAATGGGAATGGGAAGAATTGGGACAAAAATTGGAAAATTTTTAAGGGACTTTGAAAAAATTTCAACTGGAATTTTAGCCATTTTTTGACGTGAAATTGTAAACATGTGGCCATGGATTTTGAAAATTCTAGAGAGAATTTTAAAAGCTTCAAGAGAATTTCAACATTTTTGAGAGGGATTTGAAAAGTTTCAATGGGAATGGGAAGAATTGGGACAAAAATTGGAAAATTTTTAAGGGACTTTGAAAAAATTTCAACTGGAATTTTAGCCATTTTTTGACGTGAAATTGTAAACATGTGGACATGGATTTTGAAAATTCTAGAGAGAATTTTAAAAGCTTCAACAGAATTTCAACAATTTTGAGAGGGATTTGAAAAGTTTCAATGGGAATGGGAAGAATTGGGACAAAAATTGGAAAATTTTTAAGGGACTTTGAAAAAATTTCAACTGGAATTTTAGCCATTTTTTGACGTGAAATTGTAAACATGTGGCCATGGATTTTGAAAATTCTAGAGAGAATTTTAGAAGCTTCAAGAGAATTTCAACAATTTTGAGAGGGATTTGAAAAGTTTCAATGGGAATGGGAAGAATTGGGACAAAAATTGGAAAATTTTTAAGGGACTTTGAAAAAATTTCAACTGGAATTTTAGCGATTTTTTGACGTGAAATTGTAAACATGTGGCCATGGATTTTGAAAATTCTAGAGAGAATTTTAAAAGCTTCAAGAGAATTTCAACAATTTTGAGAGGGATTTGAAAAGTTTCAATGGGAATGGGAAGAATTGGGACAAAAATTGGAAAATTTTTAAGGGACTTTGAAAAAATTTCAACTGGAATTTTAGCCATTTTTTGACGTGAAATTGTAAACATGTGGACATGGATTTTGAAAATTCTAGAGAGAATTTTAGAAGCTTCAAGAGAATTTCAACAATTTTGAGAGGGATTTGAAAAGTTTCAATGGGAATGGGAAGAATTGGGACAAAAATTGGAAAATTTTGAAGGGACTTTGAAAAAATTTCAACTGGAATTTTAGCCATTTTTTGACGTGAAATTGTAAACATGTGGCCATGGATTTTGAAAATTCTAGAGAGAATTTTAAAAGCTTCAAGAGAATTTCAACAATTTTGAGAGGGATTTGAAAAGTTTCAATGGGAATGGGAAGAATTGGGACAAAAATTGGAAAATTTTTAAGGGACTTTGAAAAAATTTCAACTGGAATTTTAGCAATTATTTGACGGGAAATTGTAAACATGTGGACATGGATTTTGAAAATTCTAGAGAGAATTTTAAAAGCTTCAACAGAATTTCAACAATTTGGAGAGGGATTTGACAAGTTTCAATGGGAATGGGAAGAATTGGGACAAAAATTGGAAAAGTTTTAAGGGACTTTGAAAAAATTTCAACTGGAATTTTAGCCATTTTTTGATGTGAAATTGTAAACATGTGGCCATGGATTTTGAAAATTCTAGAGAGAATTTTAGAAGCTTCAAGAGAATTTCAACAATTTTGAGAGGGATTTGAAAAGTTTCAATGGGAATGGGAAGAATTGGGACAAAAATTGGAAAATTTTGAAGGGACTTTGAAAAAATTTCAACTGGAATTTTAGCCATTTTTTTATGTGAAATTGTAAACATGTGGACATGGATTTTGAAAATTCTAGAGAGAATTTTAAAAGCTTCAAGAGAATTTCAACAATTTTGAGAGGGATTTGAAAAGTTTCAATGGGAATGGGAAGAATTGGGACAAAAATTGGAAAATTTTGAAGGGACTTTGAAAAAATTTCAACTGGAATTTTAGCCATTTTTTGACGGGAAATTGTAAACATGTGGCCATGGATTTTGAAAATTCTAGAGAGAATTTTAAAAGCTTCAAGAGAATTTCAACAATTTTGAGAGGGATTTGAAAAGTTTCAATGGGAATGGGAAGAATTGGGACAAAAATTGGAAAATTTTTCAGGGACTTTGTAAAAATTTCAACTGGAATTTTAGCAATTTTTTGACGTGAAATTGTAAACATGTGGACATGGATTTTGAAAATTCTAGAGAGAATTTTAAAAGCTTCAAGAGAATTTCAACAATTTTGAGAGGGATTTGAAAAGTTTCAATGGGAATGGGAAGAATTGGGACAAAAATTGGAAAATTTTTAAGGGACTTTGAAAAAATTTCAACTGGAATTTTAGCAATTTTTTGACGTGAAATTGTAAACATGTGGACATGGATTTTGAAAATTCTAGAGAGAATTTTAAAAGCTTCAAGAGAATTTCAACAATTTTGAGAGGGATTTGAAAAGTTTCAATGGGAATGGGAAGAATTGGGACAAAAACTGGAAAATTTTTAAGGGACTTTGAAAAAATTTCAACTGGAATTTTAGCCATTTTTTGATGTGAAATTGTAAACATGTGGCCATGGATTTTGAAAATTCTAGAGAGAATTTTAAAAGCTTCAAGAGAATTTCAACAATTTTGAGAGGGATTTGAAAAGTTTCAATGGGAATGGGAAGAATTGGGACAAAAATTGGAAAATTTTTAATAGGCTTTGAAAAAATTTCAACTGGAATTTTAGCCATTTTTTGACGTGAAATTGTAAACATGTGGACATGGATTTTGAAAATTCTAGAGAGAATTTTAAAAGCTTCAACAGAATTTCAACAATTTGGAGAGGGATTTGAAAAGTTTCAATGGGAATGGGAAGAATTGGGACAAAAATTGGAAAATTTTTAAGGGACTTTGAAAAAATTTCAACTGGAATTTTAGCATTTTTTTTTACGTGAAATTGTAAACATGTGGCCATGGATTTTGAAAATTCTAGAGAGAATTTTAAAAGCTTCAAGAGAATTTCAACAATTTTGAGAGGGATTTGAAAAGTTTCAATGGGAATGGGAAGAATTGGGACAAAAATTGGAAAATTTTTAAGGGACTTTGAAAAAATTTCAACTGGAATTTTAGCCATTTTTTGACGTGAAATTGTAAACATGTGGCCATGGATTTTGAAAATTCTAGAGAGAATTTTAAAAGCTTCAAGAGAATTTCAACAATTTGGAGAGGGATTTGAAAAGTTTCAATGGGAATGGGAAGAATTGGGACAAAAATTGGAAAATTTTTAAGGGACTTTGAAAAAATTTCAACTGGAATTTTAGCCACTTTTTGATGAGAAATTGTAAACATGTGGACATGGATTTTGAAAATTCTAGAGAGAATTTTAAAAGCTTCAAGAGAATTTCAACAATTTGGAGAGGGATTTGAAAAGTTTCAATGGGAATGGGAAGAATTGGGACAAAAATTGGAAAATTTTGAAGGGACTTTGAAAAAATTTCAACTGGAATTTTAGCCATTTTTTGACGTGAAATTGTAAACATGTGGACATGGATTTTGAAAATTCTAGAGAGAATTTTAAAAGCTTTAACAGAATTTCTACAATTCTGAGAGGGATTTGAAAAGTTTCAATGGGAATGGGAAGAATTGGGACAAAAATTGGAAAATTTTTAAGGGACTTTGAAAAAATTTCAACTGGAATTTTAGCCATTTTTTGACGTGAAATTGTAAACATGTGGCCATGGATTTTGAAAATTCTAGAGAGAATTTTAAAAGCTTCAACAGAATTTCAACAATTTTGAGAGGGATTTGAAAAGTTTCAATGGGAATGGGAAGAATTGGGACAAAAATTGGAAAATTTTGAAGGGACTTTGAAAAAATTTCAACTGGAATTTTAGCCATTTTTTGACGTGAAATTGTAAACATGTGGCCATGGATTTTGAAAATTCTAGAGAGAATTTTAAAAGCTTCAAGAGAATTTCAACAATTTTGAGAGGGATTTGAAAAGTTTCAATGGGAATGGGAAGAATTGGGACAAAAATTGGAAAATTTTTCAGGGACTTTGAAAAAATTTCAACTGGAATTTTAGCCATTTTTTGACGTGAAATTGTAAACATGTGGCCATGGATTTTGAAAATTCTAGAGAGAATTTTAAAAGCTTCAAGAGAATTTCAACAATTTTGAGAGGGATTTGAAAAGTTTCAATGGGAATGGGAAGAATTGGGACAAAAATTGGAAAATTTTGAAGGGACTTTGAAAAAATTTCAACTGGAATTTTAGCCATTTTTTGACGTGAAATTGTAAACATGTGGCCATGGATTTTGAAAATTCTAGAGAGAATTTTAAAAGCTTCAACAGAATTTCAACAATTTTGAGAGGGATTTGAAAAGTTTCAATGGGAATGGGAAGAATTGGGACAAAAATTGGAAAATTTTTAAGGGACTTTGAAAAAATTTCAACTGGAATTTTAGCCATTTTTTGACGTGAAATTGTAAACATGTGGACATGGATTTTGAAAATTCTAGAGAGAATTTTAAAAGCTTCAAGAGAATTTCAACAATTTTGAGAGGGATTTGAAAAGTTTCAATGGGAATGGGAAGAATTGGGACAAAAATTGGAAAATTTTTAAGGGACTTTGAAAAAATTTCAACTGGAATTTTACCATTTTTTTTACGTGAAATTGTAAACATGTGGACATGGATTTTGAAAATTCTAGAGAGAATTTTAAAAGGTTCAACAGAATTTCAACAATTTGGAGAGGGATTTGAAAAGTTTCAATGGGAATGGGAAGAATTGGGACAAAAATTGGAAAATTTTTAAGGGACTTTGAAAAAATTTCAACTGGAATTTTAGCCATTTTTTGACGTAAAATTGTAAACATGTGGACATGGATTTTGAAAATTCTAGAGAGAATTTTAGAAGCTTCAAGAGAATTTCAACATTTTTGAGAGGGATTTGAAAAGTTTCAGTGGGAATGGGAAGAATTGGGACAAAAATTGGAAAATTTTTAAGGGACTTTGAAAAAATTTCAACTGGAATTTTAGCCATTTTTTGACGTGAAATTGTAAACATGTGGACATGGATTTTGAAAATTCTAGAGAGAATTTTAAAAGCTTCAACAGAATTTCAACAATTTGGAGAGGGATTTGAAAAGTTTCAATGGGAATGGGAAGAATTGGGACAAAAATTGGAAAATTTTTAAGGGACTTTGAAAAAATTTCAACTGGAATTTTAGCAATTTTTTGACGTGAAATTGTAAACATGTGGCCATGGATTTTGAAAATTCTAGAGAGAATTTTAAAAGCTTCAACAGAATTTCAACAATTTGGAGAGGGATTTGAAAAGTTTCAATGGGAATGGGAAGAATTGGGACAAAAATTGGAAAATTTTTAAGGGACTTTGAAAAAATTTCAACTGGAATTTTAGCCATTTTTTGACGTGAAATTGTAAACATGTGGACATGGATTTTGAAAATTCTAGAGAGAATTTTAAAAGCTTCAAGAGAATTTCAACAATTTTGAGAGGGATTTGAAAAGTTTCAATGGGAATGGGAAGAATTGGGACAAAAATTGGAAAATTTTTAAGGGACTTTGAAAAAATTTCAACTGGAATTTTACCATTTTTTTTACGTGAAATTGTAAACATGTGGACATGGATTTTGAAAATTCTAGAGAGAATTTTAAAAGCTTCAAGAGAATTTCAACAATTTTGAGAGGGATTTGAAAAGTTTCAATGGGAATGGGAAGAATTGGGACAAAAATTGGAAAAGTTTTAAGGGACTTTGAAAAAATTTCAACTGGAATTTTAGCCATTTTTTGACGTGAAATTGTAAACATGTGGACATGGATTTTGAAAATTCTAGAGAGAATTTTAAAAGCTTTAACAGAATTTCTACAATTCTGAGAGGGATTTGAAAAGTTTCAATGGGAATGGGAAGAATTGGGACAAAAATTGGAAAATTTTTAAGGGACTTTGAAAAAATTTCAACTGGAATTTTAGCAATTTTTTGACGTGAAATTGTAAACATGTGGACATGGATTTTGAAAATTCTAGAGAGAATTTTAAAAGCTTCAAGAGAATTTCAACAATTTTGAGAGGGATTTGAAAAGTTTCAATGGGAATGGGAAGAATTGGGACAAAAATTGGAAAATTTTGAAGGGACTTTGAAAAAATTTCAACTGGAATTTTAGCCATTTTTTGACGTGAAATTGTAAACATGTGGCCATGGATTTTGAAAATTCTAGAGAGAATTTTAAAAGCTTCAAGAGAATTTCAACAATTTTGAGAGGGATTTGAAAAGTTTCAATGGGAATGGGAAGAATTGGGACAAAAATTGGAAAATTTTTAAGGGACTTTGAAAAAATTTCAACTGGAATTTTAGCCATTTTTTGACGTGAAATTGTAAACATGTGGCCATGGATTTTGAAAATTCTAGAGAGAATTTTAAAAGCTTCAACAGAATTTCAACAATTTTGAGAGGGATTTGAAAAGTTTCAATGGGAATGGGAAGAATTGGGACAAAAATTGGAAAATTTTGAAGGGACTTTGAAAAAATTTCAACTGGAATTTTAGCCATTTTTTGACGTGAAATTGTAAACATGTGGACATGGATTTTGAAAATTCTAGAGAGAATTTTAAAAGCTTCAACAGAATTTCAACAATTTGGAGAGGGATTTGAAAAGTTTCAATGGGAATGGGAAGAATTGGGACAAAAATTGGAAAATTTTTCAGGGACTTTGAAAAAATTTCAACTGGAATTTTAGCCATTTTTTGACGTGAAATTGTAAACATGTGGCCATGGATTTTGAAAATTCTAGAGAGAATTTTAAAAGCTTCAAGAGAATTTCAACAGTTTTGAGAGGGATTTGAAAAGTTTCAATGGGAATGGGAAGAATTGGGACAAAAATTGGAAAATTTTTCAGGGACTTTGAAAAAATTTCAACTGGAATTTTAGCCATTTTTTGACGTGAAATTGTAAACATGTGGACATGGATTTTGAAAATTCTAGAGAGAATTTTAAAAGCTTCAAGAGAATTTCAACAATTTTGAGAGGGATTTGAAAAGTTTCAATGGGAATGGGAAGAATTGGGACAAAAATTGGAAAATTTTTAAGGGACTTTGAAAAAATTTCAACTGGAATTTTACCATTTTTTTTACGTGAAATTGTAAACATGTGGCCATGGATTTTGAAAATTCTAGAGAGAATTTTAAAAGGTTCAACAGAATTTCAACAATTTGGAGAGGGATTTGAAAAGTTTCAATGGGAATGGGAAGAATTGGGACAAAAATTGGAAAATTTTTAAGGGACTTTGAAAAAATTTCAACTGGAATTTTAGCCATTTTTTGACGTGAAATTGTAAACATGTGGACATGGATTTTGAAAATTCTAGAGAGAATTTTAGAAGCTTCAAGAGAATTTCAACAATTTTGAGAGGGATTTGAAAAGTTTCAGTGGGAATGGGAAGAATTGGGACAAAAATTGGAAAGTTTTTCAGGGACTTTGAAAAAATTTCAACTGGAATTTTAGCCATTTTTTGACGTGAAATTGTAAACATGTGGCCATGGATTTTGAAAATTCTAGAGAGAATTTTAAAAGCTTCAAGAGAATTTCAACAGTTTTGAGAGGGATTTGAAAAGTTTCAATGGGAATGGGAAGAATTGGGACAAAAATTGGAAAAGTTTTAAGGGACTTTGAAAAAATTTCAACTGGAATTTTAGCCATTTTTTGACGTGAAATTGTAAACATGTGGACATGGATTTTGAAAATTCTAGAGAGAATTTTAAAAGCTTTAACAGAATTTCTACAATTCTGAGAGGGATTTGAAAAGTTTCAATGGGAATGGGAAGAATTGGGACAAAAATTGGAAAATTTTTCAGGGACTTTGAAAAAATTTCAACTGGAATTTTAGCCATTTTTTGACGTGAAATTGTAAACATGTGGCCATGGATTTTGAAAATTCTAGAGAGAATTTTAAAAGCTTCAAGAGAATTTCAACAGTTTTGAGAGGGATTTGAAAAGTTTCAATGGGAATGGGAAGAATTGGGACAAAAATTGGAAAAGTTTTAAGGGACTTTGAAAAAATTTCAACTGGAATTTTAGCCATTTTTTGACGTGAAATTGTAAACATGTGGACATGGATTTTGAAAATTCTAGAGAGAATTTTAAAAGCTTTAACAGAATTTCTACAATTCTGAGAGGGATTTGAAAAGTTTCAATGGGAATGGGAAGAATTGGGACAAAAATTGGAAAATTTTTAAGGGACTTTGAAAAAATTTCAGCTGGAATTTTAGCAATTTTTTGACGTGAAATTGTAAACATGTGGACATGGATTTTGAAAATTCTAGAGAGAATTTTAAAAGCTTCAACAGAATTTCAACAATTTTGAGAGGGATTTGAAAAGTTTCAATGGGAATGGGAAGAATTGGGACAAAAATTGGAAAATTTTGAAGGGACTTTGAAAAAATTTCAACTGGAATTTTAGCCATTTTTTGACGTGAAATTGTAAACATGTGGCCATGGATTTTGAAAATTCTAGAGAGAATTTTAAAAGCTTCAAGAGAATTTCAACAATTTTGAGAGGGATTTGAAAAGTTTCAATGGGAATGGGAAGAATTGGGACAAAAATTGGAAAATTTTTAAGGGACTTTGAAAAAATTTCAACTGGAATTTTACCATTTTTTTTACGTGAAATTGTAAACATGTGGACATGGATTTTGAAAATTCTAGAGAGAATTTTAAAAGCTTCAAGAGAATTTCAACAATTTTGAGAGGGATTTGAAAAGTTTCAATGGGAATGGGAAGAATTGGGACAAAAATTGGAAAAGTTTTAAGGGACTTTGAAAAAATTTCAACTGGAATTTTAGCCATTTTTTGACGTGAAATTGTAAACATGTGGACATGGATTTTGAAAATTCTAGAGAGAATTTTAAAAGCTTTAACAGAATTTCTACAATTCTGAGAGGGATTTGAAAAGTTTCAATGGGAATGGGAAGAATTGGGACAAAAATTGGAAAATTTTGAAGGGACTTTGAAAAAATTTCAACTGGAATTTTAGCCATTTTTTGACGTGAAATTGTAAACATGTGGACATGGATTTTGAAAATTCTAGAGAGAATTTTAAAAGCTTCAAGAGAATTTCAACAATTTTGAGAGGGATTTGAAAAGTTTCAATGGGAATGGGAAGAATTGGGACAAAAATTGGAAAATTTTGAAGGGACTTTGAAAAAATTTCAACTGGAATTTTAGCCATTTTTTGACGTGAAATTGTAAACATGTGGACATGGATTTTGAAAATTCTAGAGAGAATTTTAAAAGCTTCAACAGAATTTCAACAATTTTGAGAGGGATTTGAAAAGTTTCAATGGGAATGGGAAGAATTGGGACAAAAATTGGAAAATTTTTAAGGGACTTTGAAAAAATTTCAACTGGAATTTTAGCCATTTTTTGACGTGAAATTGTAAACATGTGGCCATGGATTTTGAAAATTCTAGAGAGAATTTTAAAAGCTTCAACAGAATTTCAACAATTTTGAGAGGGATTTGAAAAGTTTCAATGGGAATGGGAAGAATTGGGACAAAAATTGGAAAATTTTGAAGGGACTTTGAAAAAATTTCAACTGGAATTTTAGCCATTTTTTGACGTGAAATTGTAAACATGTGGACATGGATTTTGAAAATTCTAGAGAGAATTTTAAAAGCTTCAACAGAATTTCAACAATTTGGAGAGGGATTTGAAAAGTTTCAATGGGAATGGGAAGAATTGGGACAAAAATTGGAAAATTTTTCAGGGACTTTGAAAAAATTTCAACTGGAATTTTAGCCATTTTTTGACGTGAAATTGTAAACATGTGGCCATGGATTTTGAAAATTCTAGAGAGAATTTTAAAAGCTTCAAGAGAATTTCAACAGTTTTGAGAGGGATTTGAAAAGTTTCAATGGGAATGGGAAGAATTGGGACAAAAATTGGAAAATTTTTAAGGGACTTTGAAAAAATTTCAACTGGAATTTTAGCCATTTTTTGACGTGAAATTGTAAACATGTGGACATGGATTTTGAAAATTCTAGAGAGAATTTTAAAAGCTTCAAGAGAATTTCAACAATTTTGAGAGGGATTTGAAAAGTTTCAATGGGAATGGGAAGAATTGGGACAAAAATTGGAAAATTTTTAAGGGACTTTGAAAAAATTTCAACTGGAATTTTACCATTTTTTTTACGTGAAATTGTAAACATGTGGCCATGGATTTTGAAAATTCTAGAGAGAATTTTAAAAGGTTCAACAGAATTTCAACAATTTGGAGAGGGATTTGAAAAGTTTCAATGGGAATGGGAAGAATTGGGACAAAAATTGGAAAATTTTTAAGGGACTTTGAAAAAATTTCAACTGGAATTTTAGCCATTTTTTGACGTGAAATTGTAAACATGTGGACATGGATTTTGAAAATTCTAGAGAGAATTTTAGAAGCTTCAAGAGAATTTCAACAATTTTGAGAGGGATTTGAAAAGTTTCAGTGGGAATGGGAAGAATTGGGACAAAAATTGGAAAATTTTTCAGGGACTTTGAAAAAATTTCAACTGGAATTTTAGCCATTTTTTGACGTGAAATTGTAAACATGTGGCCATGGATTTTGAAAATTCTAGAGAGAATTTTAAAAGCTTCAAGAGAATTTCAACAGTTTTGAGAGGGATTTGAAAAGTTTCAATGGGAATGGGAAGAATTGGGACAAAAATTGGAAAAGTTTTAAGGGACTTTGAAAAAATTTCAACTGGAATTTTAGCCATTTTTTGACGTGAAATTGTAAACATGTGGACATGGATTTTGAAAATTCTAGAGAGAATTTTAAAAGCTTTAACAGAATTTCTACAATTCTGAGAGGGATTTGAAAAGTTTCAATGGGAATGGGAAGAATTGGGACAAAAATTGGAAAATTTTTCAGGGACTTTGAAAAAATTTCAACTGGAATTTTAGCCATTTTTTGACGTGAAATTGTAAACATGTGGCCATGGATTTTGAAAATTCTAGAGAGAATTTTAAAAGCTTCAAGAGAATTTCAACAGTTTTGAGAGGGATTTGAAAAGTTTCAATGGGAATGGGAAGAATTGGGACAAAAATTGGAAAAGTTTTAAGGGACTTTGAAAAAATTTCAACTGGAATTTTAGCCATTTTTTGACGTGAAATTGTAAACATGTGGACATGGATTTTGAAAATTCTAGAGAGAATTTTAAAAGCTTTAACAGAATTTCTACAATTCTGAGAGGGATTTGAAAAGTTTCAATGGGAATGGGAAGAATTGGGACAAAAATTGGAAAATTTTTAAGGGACTTTGAAAAAATTTCAGCTGGAATTTTAGCAATTTTTTGACGTGAAATTGTAAACATGTGGACATGGATTTTGAAAATTCTAGAGAGAATTTTAAAAGCTTCAACAGAATTTCAACAATTTTGAGAGGGATTTGAAAAGTTTCAATGGGAATGGGAAGAATTGGGACAAAAATTGGAAAATTTTGAAGGGACTTTGAAAAAATTTCAACTGGAATTTTAGCCATTTTTTGATGTGAAATTGTAAACATGTGGCCATGGATTTTGAAAATTCTAGAGAGAATTTTAAAAGCTTCAAGAGAATTTCAACATTTTTGAGAGGGATTTGAAAAGTTTCAATGGGAATGGGAAGAATTGGGACAAAAATTGGAAAATTTTTAAGGGACTTTGAAAAAATTTCAACTGGAATTTTAGCCATTTTTTGACGTGAAATTGTAAACATGTGGCCATGGATTTTGAAAATTCTAGAGAGAATTTTAAAAGCTTCAACAGAATTTCAACAATTTTGAGAGGGATTTGAAAAGTTTCAATGGGAATGGGAAGAATTGGGACAAAAATTGGAAAATTTTGAAGGGACTTTGAAAAAATTTCAACTGGAATTTTAGCCATTTTTTGACGTGAAATTGTAAACATGTGGACATGGATTTTGAAAATTCTAGAGAGAATTTTAAAAGCTTCAACAGAATTTCAACAATTTGGAGAGGGATTTGAAAAGTTTCAATGGGAATGGGAAGAATTGGGACAAAAATTGGAAAATTTTTCAGGGACTTTGAAAAAATTTCAACTGGAATTTTAGCCATTTTTTGACGTGAAATTGTAAACATGTGGCCATGGATTTTGAAAATTCTAGAGAGAATTTTAAAAGCTTCAAGAGAATTTCAACAATTTTGAGAGGGATTTGAAAAGTTTCAATGGGAATGGGAAGAATTGGGACAAAAATTGGAAAATTTTTAAGGGACTTTGAAAAAATTTCAACTGGAATTTTAGCCATTTTTTGACGTGAAATTGTAAACATGTGGCCATGGATTTTGAAAATTCTAGAGAGAATTTTAAAAGCTTCAAGAGAATTTCAACATTTTTGAGAGGGATTTGAAAAGTTTCAATGGGAATGGGAAGAATTGGGACAAAAATTGGAAAATTTTGAAGGGACTTTGAAAAAATTTCAACTGGAATTTTAGCCATTTTTTGACGTGAAATTGTAAACATGTGGACATGGATTTTGAAAATTCTAGAGAGAATTTTAAAAGCTTCAAGAGAATTTCAACAATTTTGAGAGGGATTTGAAAAGTTTCAATGGGAATGGGAAGAATTGGGACAAAAATTGGAAAATTTTTAAGGGACTTTGAAAAAATTTCAACTGGAATTTTACCATTTTTTTTACGTGAAATTGTAAACATGTGGCCATGGATTTTGAAAATTCTAGAGAGAATTTTAAAAGGTTCAACAGAATTTCAACAATTTGGAGAGGGATTTGAAAAGTTTCAATGGGAATGGGAAGAATTGGGACAAAAATTGGAAAATTTTTAAGGGACTTTGAAAAAATTTCAACTGGAATTTTAGCCATTTTTTGACGTGAAATTGTAAACATGTGGCCATGGATTTTGAAAATTCTAGAGAGAATTTTAAAAGCTTCAACAGAATTTCAACAATTTGGAGAGGGATTTGAAAAGTTTCAATGGGAATGGGAAGAATTGGGACAAAAATTGGAAAATTTTTAAGGGACTTTGAAAAAATTTCAACTGGAATTTTACCATTTTTTTTACGTGAAATTGTAAACATGTGGACATGGATTTTGAAAATTCTAGAGAGAATTTTAAAAGCTTCAAGAGAATTTCAACAATTTTGAGAGGGATTTGAAAAGTTTCAATGGGAATGGGAAGAATTGGGACAAAAATTGGAAAATTTTTCAGGGACTTTGAAAAAATTTCAACTGGAATTTTACCATTTTTTTTACGTGAAATTGTAAACATGTGGACATGGATTTTGAAAATTCTAGAGAGAATTTTAAAAGCTTCAAGAGAATTTCAACAATTTGGAGAGGGATTTGAAAAGTTTCAATGGGAATGGGAAGAATTGGGACAAAAATTGGAAAATTTTTAAGGGACTTTGAAAAAATTTCAACTGGAATTTTAGCCATTTTTTGACGTGAAATTGTAAACATGTGGACATGGATTTTGAAAATTCTAGAGAGAATTTTAAAAGCTTCAAGAGAATTTCAACAATTTGGAGAGGGATTTGACAAGTTTCAATGGGAATGGGAAGAATTGGGACAAAAATTGGAAAATTTTGAAGGGACTTTGAAAAAATTTCAACTGGAATTTTAGCAATTTTTTGACGTGAAATTGTAAACATGTGGCCATGGATTTTGAAAAGTCTAGAGAGAATTTTAAAAGCTTCAACAGAATTTCAACAATTTGGAGAGGGATTTGAAAAGTTTCAATGGGAATGGGAAGAATTGGGACAAAAATTGGAAAATTTTTAAGGGACTTTGAAAAAATTTCAACTGGAATTTTAGCCATTTTTTGACGTGAAATTGTAAACATGTGGACATGGATTTTGAAAATTCTAGAGAGAATTTTAAAAGCTTCAACAGAATTTCAACAATTTTGAGAGGAATTTGAAAAGTTTCAATGGGAATGGGAAGAATTGGGACAAAAATTGGAAAATTTTTAAGGGACTTTGAAAAAATTTCAACTGGAATTTTACCATTTTTTTTACGTGAAATTGTAAACATGTGGACATGGATTTTGAAAATTCTAGAGAGAATTTTAAAAGCTTCAAGAGAATTTCAACAATTTTGAGAGGGATTTGAAAAGTTTCAATGGGAATGGGAAGAATTGGGACAAAAATCGGAAAATTTTGAAGGGACTTTGAAAAAATTTCAGCTGGAATTTTAGCCATTTTTTTATGTGAAATTGTAAACATGTGGACATGGATTTTGAAAAGTCTAGAGAGAATTTTAAAAGCTTTAACAGAATTTCAACAATTCTGAGAGGGATTTGAAAAGTTTCAATGGGAATGGGAAGAATTGGGACAAAAATTGGAAAATTTTTAAGGGACTTTGAAAAAATTTCAACTGGAATTTTAGCCATTTTTTTTGACGTGAAATTGTAAACATGTGGACATGGATTTTGAAAATTCTAGAGAGAATTTTAAAAGCTTCAAGAGAATTTCAACAATTTTGAGAGGGATTTGAAAAGTTTCAATGGGAATGGGAAGAATTGGGACAAAAATCGGAAAATTTTTAAGGGACTTTGAAAAAATTTCAACTGGAATTTTAGCCATTTTTTGACGTGAAATTGTAAACATGTGGCCATGGATTTTGAAAATTCTAGAGAGAATTTTAAAAGCTTCAAGAGAATTTCAACAATTTTGAGAGGGATTTGAAAAGTTTCAATGGGAATGGGAAGAATTGGGACAAAAATTGGAAAATTTTTAAGGGACTTTGAAAAAATTTCAACTGGAATTTTACCATTTTTTTTACGTGAAATTGTAAACATGTGGACATGGATTTTGAAAATTCTAGAGAGAATTTTAAAAGCTTCAAGAGAATTTCAACAATTTTGAGAGGGATTTGAAAAGTTTCAATGGGAATGGGAAGAATTGGGACAAAAATTGGAAAATTTTTCAGGAACTTTGAAAAAATTTCAACTGGAATTTTACCATTTTTTTTACGTGAAATTGTAAACATGTGGACATGGATTTTGAAAATTCTAGAGAGAATTTTAAAAGCTTCAAGAGAATTTCAACAATTTGGAGAGGGATTTGAAAAGTTTCAATGGGAATGGGAAGAATTGGGACAAAAATTGGAAAATTTTTAAGGGACTTTGAAAAAATTTCAACTGGAATTTTAGCCATTTTTTGACGTGAAATTGTAAACATGTGGACATGGATTTTGAAAATTCTAGAGAGAATTTTAAAAGCTTCAAGAGAATTTCAACAATTTGGAGAGGGATTTGACAAGTTTCAATGGGAATGGGAAGAATTGGGACAAAAATTGGAAAATTTTTAAGGGACTTTGAAAAAATTTCAACTGGAATTTTAGCAATTTTTTGACGTGAAATTGTAAACATGTGGACATGGATTTTGAAAAGTCTAGAGAGAATTTTAAAAGCTTCAACAGAATTTCAACAATTTGGAGAGGGATTTGAAAAGTTTCAATGGGAATGGGAAGAATTGGGACAAAAATTGGAAAATTTTTAAGGGACTTTGAAAAAATTTCAACTGGAATTTTAGCCATTTTTTGACGTGAAATTGTAAACATGTGGACATGGATTTTGAAAATTCTAGAGAGAATTTTAAAAGCTTCAACAGAATTTCAACAATTTTGAGAGGAATTTGAAAAGTTTCAATGGGAATGGGAAGAATTGGGACAAAAATTGGAAAATTTTTAAGGGACTTTGAAAAAATTTCAACTGGAATTTTACCATTTTTTTTACGTGAAATTGTAAACATGTGGACATGGATTTTGAAAATTCTAGAGAGAATTTTAAAAGCTTCAAGAGAATTTCAACAATTTTGAGAGGGATTTGAAAAGTTTCAATGGGAATGGGAAGAATTGGGACAAAAATCGGAAAATTTTGAAGGGACTTTGAAAAAATTTCAGCTGGAATTTTAGCCATTTTTTTATGTGAAATTGTAAACATGTGGACATGGATTTTGAAAAGTCTAGAGAGAATTTTAAAAGCTTTAACAGAATTTCAACAATTCTGAGAGGGATTTGAAAAGTTTCAATGGGAATGGGAAGAATTGGGACAAAAATTGGAAAATTTTTAAGGGACTTTGAAAAAATTTCAACTGGAATTTTAGCCATTTTTTTTGACGTGAAATTGTAAACATGTGGACATGGATTTTGAAAATTCTAGAGAGAATTTTAAAAGCTTCAAGAGAATTTCAACAATTTTGAGAGGGATTTGAAAAGTTTCAATGGGAATGGGAAGAATTGGGACAAAAATCGGAAAATTTTTAAGGGACTTTGAAAAAATTTCAACTGGAATTTTAGCCATTTTTTGACGTGAAATTGTAAACATGTGGACATGGATTTTGAAAATTCTAGAGAGAATTTTAAAAGCTTTAACAGAATTTCTACAATTCTGAGAGGGATTTGAAAAGTTTCAATGGGAATGGGAAGAATTGGGACAAAAATTGGAAAATTTTTAAGGGACTTTGAAAAAATTTCAACTGGAATTTTAGCCATTTTTTTATGTGAAATTGTAAACATGTGGCCATGGATTTTGAAAATTCTAGAGAGAATTTTAAAAGCTTCAACAGAATTTCAACAATTTTGAGAGGGATTTGAAAAGTTTCAATGGGAATGGGAAGAATTGGGACAAAAATTGGAAAATTTTTAAGGGACTTTGAAAAAATTTCAACTGGAATTTTAGCCATTTTTTGACGTGAAATTGTAAACATGTGGCCATGGATTTTGAAAATTCTAGAGAGAATTTTAAAAGCTTCAAGAGAATTTCAACATTTTTGAGAGGGATTTGAAAAGTTTCAATGGGAATGGGAAGAATTGGGACAAAAATTGGAAAATTTTGAAGGGACTTTGAAAAAATTTCAACTGGAATTTTAGCCATTTTGTGACGTGAAATTGTAAACATGTGGACATGGATTTTGAAAATTCTAGAGAGAATTTTAAAAGCTTCAAGAGAATTTCAACAATTTGGAGAGGGATTTGAAAAGTTTCAATGGGAATGGGAAGAATTGGGACAAAAATTGGAAAATTTTGAAGGGACTTTGAAAAAATTTCAGCTGGAATTTTAGCCATTTTTTTATGTGAAATTGTAAACATGTGGACATGGATTTTGAAAAGTCTAGAGAGAATTTTAAAAGCTTTAACAGAATTTCAACAATTCTGAGAGGGATTTGAAAAGTTTCAATGGGAATGGGAAGAATTGGGACAAAAATTGGAAAATTTTTAAGGGACTTTGAAAAAATTTCAACTGGAATTTTAGCCATTTTTTTTGACGTGAAATTGTAAACATGTGGACATGGATTTTGAAAATTCTAGAGAGAATTTTAAAAGCTTCAAGAGAATTTCAACAATTTTGAGAGGGATTTGAAAAGTTTCAATGGGAATGGGAAGAATTGGGACAAAAATCGGAAAATTTTTAAGGGACTTTGAAAAAATTTCAACTGGAATTTTAGCCATTTTTTGACGTGAAATTGTAAACATGTGGCCATGGATTTTGAAAATTCTAGAGAGAATTTTAAAAGCTTCAAGAGAATTTCAACAATTTTGAGAGGGATTTGAAAAGTTTCAATGGGAATGGGAAGAATTGGGACAAAAATTGGAAAATTTTTAAGGGACTTTGAAAAAATTTCAACTGGAATTTTACCATTTTTTTTACGTGAAATTGTAAACATGTGGACATGGATTTTGAAAATTCTAGAGAGAATTTTAAAAGCTTCAAGAGAATTTCAACAATTTTGAGAGGGATTTGAAAAGTTTCAATGGGAATGGGAAGAATTGGGACAAAAATTGGAAAATTTTTCAGGAACTTTGAAAAAATTTCAACTGGAATTTTACCATTTTTTTTACGTGAAATTGTAAACATGTGGACATGGATTTTGAAAATTCTAGAGAGAATTTTAAAAGCTTCAAGAGAATTTCAACAATTTGGAGAGGGATTTGAAAAGTTTCAATGGGAATGGGAAGAATTGGGACAAAAATTGGAAAATTTTTAAGGGACTTTGAAAAAATTTCAACTGGAATTTTAGCCATTTTTTGACGTGAAATTGTAAACATGTGGACATGGATTTTGAAAATTCTAGAGAGAATTTTAAAAGCTTCAAGAGAATTTCAACAATTTGGAGAGGGATTTGACAAGTTTCAATGGGAATGGGAAGAATTGGGACAAAAATTGGAAAATTTTGAAGGGACTTTGAAAAAATTTCAACTGGAATTTTAGCAATTTTTTGACGTGAAATTGTAAACATGTGGACATGGATTTTGAAAAGTCTAGAGAGAATTTTAAAAGCTTCAACAGAATTTCAACAATTTGGAGAGGGATTTGAAAAGTTTCAATGGGAATGGGAAGAATTGGGACAAAAATTGGAAAATTTTTAAGGGACTTTGAAAAAATTTCAACTGGAATTTTAGCCATTTTTTGACGTGAAATTGTAAACATGTGGACATGGATTTTGAAAATTCTAGAGAGAATTTTAAAAGCTTCAACAGAATTTCAACAATTTTGAGAGGAATTTGAAAAGTTTCAATGGGAATGGGAAGAATTGGGACAAAAATTGGAAAATTTTTAAGGGACTTTGAAAAAATTTCAACTGGGATTTTACCATTTTTTTTACGTGAAATTGTAAACATGTGGACATGGATTTTGAAAATTCTAGAGAGAATTTTAAAAGCTTCAAGAGAATTTCAACAATTTTGAGAGGGATTTGAAAAGTTTCAATGGGAATGGGAAGAATTGGGACAAAAATCGGAAAATTTTGAAGGGACTTTGAAAAAATTTCAGCTGGAATTTTAGCCATTTTTTTATGTGAAATTGTAAACATGTGGACATGGATTTTGAAAAGTCTAGAGAGAATTTTAAAAGCTTTAACAGAATTTCAACAATTCTGAGAGGGATTTGAAAAGTTTCAATGGGAATGGGAAGAATTGGGACAAAAATTGGAAAATTTTTAAGGGACTTTGAAAAAATTTCAACTGGAATTTTAGCCATTTTTTTTGACGTGAAATTGTAAACATGTGGACATGGATTTTGAAAATTCTAGAGAGAATTTTAAAAGCTTCAAGAGAATTTCAACAATTTTGAGAGGGATTTGAAAAGTTTCAATGGGAATGGGAAGAATTGGGACAAAAATCGGAAAATTTTTAAGGGACTTTGAAAAAATTTCAACTGGAATTTTAGCCATTTTTTGACGTGAAATTGTAAACATGTGGACATGGATTTTGAAAATTCTAGAGAGAATTTTAAAAGCTTTAACAGAATTTCTACAATTCTGAGAGGGATTTGAAAAGTTTCAATGGGAATGGGAAGAATTGGGACAAAAATTGGAAAATTTTTAAGGGACTTTGAAAAAATTTCAACTGGAATTTTAGCCATTTTTTTATGTGAAATTGTAAACATGTGGCCATGGATTTTGAAAATTCTAGAGAGAATTTTAAAAGCTTCAACAGAATTTCAACAATTTGGAGAGGGATTTGAAAAGTTTCAATGGGAATGGGAAGAATTGGGACAAAAATTGGAAAATTTTTAAGGGACTTTGAAAAAATTTCAACTGGAATTTTAGCCATTTTTTGACGTGAAATTGTAAACATGTGGCCATGGATTTTGAAAATTCTAGAGAGAATTTTAAAAGCTTCAAGAGAATTTCAACAATTTTGAGAGGGATTTGAAAAGTTTCAATGGGAATGGGAAGAATTGGGACAAAAATTGGAAAATTTTGAAGGGACTTTGAAAAAATTTCAACTGGAATTTTAGCCATTTTGTGACGTGAAATTGTAAACATGTGGACATGGATTTTGAAAATTCTAGAGAGAATTTTAAAAGCTTCAAGAGAATTTCAACAATTTTGAGAGGGATTTGAAAAGTTTCAATGGGAATGGGAAGAATTGGGACAAAAATTGGAAAATTTTTAAGGGACTTTGAAAAAATTTCAACTGGAATTTTACCATTTTTTTTACGTGAAATTGTAAACATGTGGCCATGGATTTTGAAAATTCTAGAGAGAATTTTAAAAGGTTCAACAGAATTTCAACAATTTGGAGAGGGATTTGAAAAGTTTCAATGGGAATGGGAAGAATTGGGACAAAAATTGGAAAATTTTTAAGGGACTTTGAAAAAATTTCAACTGGAATTTTAGCCATTTTTTGACGTGAAATTGTAAACATGTGGACATGGATTTTGAAAATTCTAGAGAGAATTTTAGAAGCTTCAAGAGAATTTCAACATTTTTGAGAGGGATTTGAAAAGTTTCAGTGGGAATGGGAAGAATTGGGACAAAAATTGGAAAATTTTTAAGGGACTTTGAAAAAATTTCAACTGGAATTTTAGCCATTTTTTGACGTGAAATTGTAAACATGTGGACATGGATTTTGAAAATTCTAGAGAGAATTTTAAAAGCTTCAACAGAATTTCAACAATTTGGAGAGGGATTTGACAAGTTTCAATGGGAATGGGAAGAATTGGGACAAAAATTGGAAAATTTTTAAGGGACTTTGAAAAAATTTCAACTGGAATTTTAGCCATTTTTTGACGTGAAATTGTAAACATGTGGACATGGATTTTGAAAATTCTAGAGAGAATTTTAAAAGCTTCAACAGAATTTCAACAATTTGGAGAGGGATTTGAAAAGTTTCAATGGGAATGGGAAGAATTGGGACAAAAATTGGAAAATTTTTAAGGGACTTTGAAAAAATTTCAACTGGAATTTTAGCCATTTTTTGACGTGAAATTGTAAACATGTGGCCATGGATTTTGAAAATTCTAGAGAGAATTTTAAAAGCTTCAAGAGAATTTCAACAATTTTGAGAGGGATTTGAAAAGTTTCAATGGGAATGGGAAGAATTGGGACAAAAATTGGAAAATTTTTAAGGGACTTTGAAAAAATTTCAACTGGAATTTTACCATTTTTTTTACGTGAAATTGTAAACATGTGGACATGGATTTTGAAAATTCTAGAGAGAATTTTAAAAGCTTCAAGAGAATTTCAACAATTTTGAGAGGGATTTGAAAAGTTTCAATGGGAATGGGAAGAATTGGGACAAAAATTGGAAAAGTTTTAAGGGACTTTGAAAAAATTTCAACTGGAATTTTAGCCATTTTTTGACGTGAAATTGTAAACATGTGGACATGGATTTTGAAAATTCTAGAGAGAATTTTAAAAGCTTTAACAGAATTTCTACAATTCTGAGAGGGATTTGAAAAGTTTCAATGGGAATGGGAAGAATTGGGACAAAAATTGGAAAATTTTTAAGGGACTTTGAAAAAATTTCAACTGGAATTTTAGCAATTTTTTGACGTGAAATTGTAAACATGTGGACATGGATTTTGAAAATTCTAGAGAGAATTTTAAAAGCTTCAACAGAATTTCAACAATTTTGAGAGGGATTTGAAAAGTTTCAATGGGAATGGGAAGAATTGGGACAAAAATTGGAAAATTTTTCAGGGACTTTGAAAAAATTTCAACTGGAATTTTAGCCATTTTTTGACGTGAAATTGTAAACATGTGGACATGGATTTTGAAAATTCTAGAGAGAATTTTAAAAGCTTCAACAGAATTTCAACAATTTGGAGAGGGATTTGAAAAGTTTCAATGGGAATGGGAAGAATTGGGACAAAAATTGGAAAATTTTTAAGGGACTTTGAAAAAATTTCAACTGGAATTTTAGCCATTTTGTGACGTGAAATTGTAAACATGTGGACATGGATTGTGAAAATTCTAGAGAGAATTTTAAAAGCTTCAACAGAATTTCAACAATTTTGAGAGGGATTTGAAAAGTTTCAATGGGAATGGGAAGAATTGGGACAAAAATTGGAAAATTTTTCAGGGACTTTGAAAAAATTTCAACTGGAATTTTAGCCATTTTTTGACGTGAAATTGTAAACACGTGGCCATGGATTTTGAAAATTCTAGAGAGAATTTTAAAAGCTTCAAGAGAATTTCAACATTTTTGAGAGGGATTTGAAAAGTTTCAATGGGAATGGGAAGAATTGGGACAAAAATTGGAAAATTTTTAAGGGACTTTGAAAAAATTTCAACTGGAATTTTAGCCATTTTTTGACGTGAAATTGTAAACATGTGGACATGGATTTTGAAAATTCTAGAGAGAATTTTAAAAGCTTCAACAGAATTTCAACAATTTTGAGAGGGATTTGAAAAGTTTCAATGGGAATGGGAAGAATTGGGACAAAAATTGGAAAATTTTTAAGGGACTTTGAAAAAATTTCAACTGGAATTTTACCATTTTTTTTACGTGAAATTGTAAACATGTGGCCATGGATTTTGAAAATTCTAGAGAGAATTTTAAAAGGTTCAACAGAATTTCAACAATTTGGAGAGGGATTTGAAAAGTTTCAATGGGAATGGGAAGAATTGGGACAAAAATCGGAAAATTTTGAAGGGACTTTGAAAAAATTTCAACTGGAATTTTAGCCATTTTTTGACGTGAAATTGTAAACATGTGGACATGGATTTTGAAAATTCTAGAGAGAATTTTAAAAGCTTCAAGAGAATTTCAACAATTCTGAGAGGGACTTGAAAAGTTTCAATGGGAATGGGAAGAATTGGGACGAAAAAATTGGAAAATTTTTAAGGGACTTTGAAAAAATTTCAACTGGAATTTTAGCCATTTTTTTATGTGAAATTGTAAACATGTGGCCATGGATTTTGAAAATTCTAGAGAGAATTTTAAAAGCTTCAAGAGAATTTCAACAATTTTGAGAGGGATTTGAAAAGTTTCAATGGGAATGGGAAGAATTGGGACAAAAATTGGAAAATTTTTAAGGGACTTTGAAAAAATTTCAACTGGAATTTTAGCAATTTTTTGACGTGAAATTGTAAACATGTGGCCATGGATTTTGAAAATTCTAGAGAGAATTTTAAAAGCTTCAAGAGAATTTCAACAATTTTGAGAGGGATTTGAAAAGTTTCAATGGGAATGGGAAGAATTGGGACAAAAATTGGAAAATTTTTAAGGGACTTTGAAAAAATTTCAACTGGAATTTTAGCCATTTTTTGACGTGAAATTGTAAACATGTGGACATGGATTTTGAAAATTCTAGAGAGAATTTTAAAAGCTTCAAGAGAATTTCAACAATTTTGAGAGGGATTTGAAAAGTTTCAATGGGAATGGGAAGAATTGGGACAAAAATTGGAAAATTTTGAAGGGACTTTGAAAAAATTTCAACTGGAATTTTAGCCATTTTTTGACGTGAAATTGTAAACATGTGGCCATGGATTTTGAAAATTCTAGAGAGAATTTTAAAAGCTTCAAGAGAATTTCAACAATTTTGAGAGGGATTTGAAAAGTTTCAATGGGAATGGGAAGAATTGGGACAAAAATTGGAAAATTTTTAAGGGACTTTGAAAAAATTTCAACTGGAATTTTAGCCATTTTTTGACGTGAAATTGTAAACATGTGGACATGGATTTTGAAAATTCTAGAGAGAATTTTAAAAGCTTCAACAGAATTTCAACAATTTTGAGAGGGATTTGAAAAGTTTCAATGGGAATGGGAAGAATTGGGACAAAAATTGGAAAATTTTTAAGGGACTTTGACAAAATTTCAACTGGAATTTTAGCCATTTTTTGACGTGAAATTGTAAACATGTGGACATGGATTTTGAAAATTCTAGAGAGAATTTTAAAAGCTTCAAGAGAATTTCAACAATTTTGAGAGGGATTTGAAAAGTTTCAATGGGAATGGGAAGAATTGGGACAAAAATTGGAAAATTTTTAAGGGACTTGGAAAAAATTTCAACTGGAATTTTAGCCATTTTTTGACGTGAAATTGTAAACATGTGGCCATGGATTTTGAAAATTCTAGAGAGA
Organism: Streptopelia decaocto; assembly: GCF_964273445.1. Lineage (NCBI taxonomy): Eukaryota > Metazoa > Chordata > Aves > Columbiformes > Columbidae > Streptopelia > Streptopelia decaocto. Next base: position 74,196 of record NW_028116682.1, on the reverse strand, counting down.
ATTTTAAAAGCTTCAAGAGAATTTCAACAATTTTGAGAGGGATTTGAAAAGTTTCAATGGGAATGGGAAGAATTGGGACAAAAATTGGAAAATTTTTCAGGGACTTTGAAAAAATTTCAACTGGAATTTTAGCCATTTTTTGACGTGAAATTGTAAACATGTGGACATGGATTTTGAAAATTCTAGAGAGAATTTTAAAAGCTTCAAGAGAATTTCAACAATTTTGAGAGGGATTTGAAAAGTTTCAATGGGAATGGGAAGAATTGGGACAAAAATTGGAAAATTTTTCAGGGACTTTGAAAAAATTTCAACTGGAATTTTAGCCATTTTTTGACGTGAAATTGTAAACATGTGGACATGGATTTTGAAAATTCTAGAGAGAATTTTAGAAGCTTCAAGAGAATTTCAACAATTTGGAGAGGGATTTGAAAAGTTTCAATGGGAATGGGAAGAATTGGGACAAAAATTGGAAAATTTTTAAGGGACTTTGAAAAAATTTCAACTGGAACTTTAGCATTTTTTTTTACGTGAAATTGTAAACATGTGGACATGGATTTTGAAAATTCTAGAGAGAATTTTAGAAGCTTCAACAGAATTTCAACAATTTTGAGAGGGATTTGAAAAGTTTCAATGGGAATGGGAAGAATTGGGACAAAAATTGGAAAATTTTGAAGGGACTTTGAAAAAATTTCAAATGGAATTTTAGCCATTTTTTGACATGAAATTGTAAACATGTGGACATGGATTTTGAAAATTCTAGAGAGAATTTTAAAAGCTTCAAGAGAATTTCAACACTTTTGAGAGGGATTTGAAAAGTTTCAATGGGAATGGGAAGAATTGGGACAAAAATTGGAAAATTTTTAAGGGACTTTGAAAAAATTTCAACTGGAATTTTAGCCATTTTTTGACGTGAAATTGTAAACATGTGGCCATGGATTTTGAAAATTCTAGAGAGAATTTTAAAAGCTTCAAGAGAATTTCAACAATTTTGAGAGGGATTTGAAAAGTTTCAATGGGAATGGGAAGAATTGGGACAAAAATTGGAAAATTTTTAAGGGACTTTGAAAAAATTTCAACTGGAATTTTAGCCATTTTTTTTACGTGAAATTGTAAACATGTGGACATGGATTTTGAAAATTCTAGAGAGAATTTTAAAAGCTTCAAGAGAATTTCAACATTTTTGAGAGGGATTTGAAAAGTTTCAATGGGAATGGGAAGAATTGGGACAAAAATTGGAAAATTTTTAAGGGACTTTGAAAAAATTTCAACTGGAATTTTAGCCATTTTTTGACGTGAAATTGTAAACATGTGGCCATGGATTTTGAAAATTCTAGAGAGAATTTTAAAAGCTTCAAGAGAATTTCAACATTTTTGAGAGGGATTTGAAAAGTTTCAATGGGAATGGGAAGAATTGGGACAAAAATTGGAAATTTTTTAAGGGACTTTGAAAAAATTTCAACTGGAATTTTAGCCATTTTTTGACGTGAAATTGTAAACATGTGGACATGGATTTTGAAAATTCTAGAGAGAATTTTAAAAGCTTCAAATGAATTTCAACAATTTTGAGAGGGATTTGAAAAGTTTCAATGGGAATGGGAAGAATTGGGACAAAAATTGGAAAATTTTTAAGGGACTTTGAAAAAATTTCAACTGGAACTTTAGCATTTTTTTTTACGTGAAATTGTAAACATGTGGACATGGATTTTGAAAATTCTAGAGAGAATTTTAAAAGGTTCAACAGAATTTCAACAATTTTGAGAGGGATTTGAAAAGTTTCAATGGGAATGGGAAGAATTGGGACAAAAATTGGAAAATTTTTAAGGGACTTTGAAAAAATTTCAACTGGAATTTTACCATTTTTTTTACGTGAAATTGTAAACATGTGGCCATGGATTTTGAAAATTCTAGAGAGAATTTTAAAAGGTTCAACAGAATTTCAACAATTTGGAGAGGGATTTGAAAAGTTTCAATGGGAATGGGAAGAATTGGGACAAAAATTGGAAAATTTTTCAGGGACTTTGAAAAAATTTCAACTGGAATTTTAGCCATTTTTTGACGTGAAATTGTAAACATGTGGACATGGATTTTGAAAATTCTAGAGAGAATTTTAAAAGCTTCAAGAGAATTTCAACAATTTTGAGAGGGATTTGAAAAGTTTCAATGGGAATGGGAAGAATTGGGACAAAAATTGGAAAATTTTTCAGGGACTTTGAAAAAATTTCAACTGGAATTTTAGCCATTTTTTGACGTGAAATTGTAAACATGTGGACATGGATTTTGAAAATTCTAGAGAGAATTTTAAAAGCTTCAACAGAATTTCAACAATTTTGAGAGGGATTTGAAAAGTTTCAATGGGAATGGGAAGAATTGGGACAAAAATTGGAAAATTTTGAAGGGACTTTGAAAAAATTTCAACTGGAATTTTAGCCATTTTTTGACGTGAAATTGTAAACATGTGGACATGGATTTTGAAAATTCTAGAGAGAATTTTAAAAGCTTCAACAGAATTTCAACAATTTTGAGAGGGATTTGAAAAGTTTCAATGGGAATGGGAAGAATTGGGACAAAAATTGGAAAATTTTTAAGGGACTTTGAAAAAATTTCAACTGGAATTTTAGCCATTTTTTGATGTGAAATTGTAAACATGTGGACATGGATTTTGAAAATTCTAGAGAGAATTTTAAAAGCTTCAAGAGAATTTCAACAATTTTGAGAGGGATTTGAAAAGTTTCAATGGGAATGGGAAGAATTGGGACAAAAATTGGAAAATTTTTAAGGGACTTTGAAAAAATTTCAACTGGAATTTTAGCCATTTTTTGACGTGAAATTGTAAACATGTGGACATGGATTTTGAAAATTCTAGAGAGAATTTTAGAAGCTTCAAGTGAATTTCAACAATTTTGAGAGGGATTTGAAAAGTTTCAATGGGAATGGGAAGAATTGGGACAAAAATTGGAAAATTTTTAAGGGACTTTGAAAAAATTTCAACTGGAATTTTAGCCATTTTTTGACGTGAAATTGTAAACATGTGGACATGGATTTTGAAAATTCTAGAGAGAATTTTAAAAGCTTCAAGAGAATTTCAACAATTTTGAGAGGGATTTGAAAAGTTTCAATGGGAATGGGAAGAATTGGGACAAAAATTGGAAAATTTTTAAGGGACTTTGAAAAAATTTCAACTGGAATTTTAGCCATTTTTTGACGTGAAATTGTAAACATGTGGACATGGATTTTGAAAATTCTAGAGAGAATTTTAAAAGCTTCAAGAGAATTTCAACAATTTTGAGAGGGATTTGAAAAGTTTCAATGGGAATGGGAAGAATTGGGACAAAAATTGGAAAATTTTGAAGGGACTTTGAAAAAATTTCAACTGGAATTTTAGCCATTTTTTGACGTGAAATTGTAAACATGTGGCCATGGATTTTGAAAATTCTAGAGAGAATTTTAAAAGCTTCAAGAGAATTTCAACAATTTTGAGAGGGATTTGAAAAGTTTCAATGGGAATGGGAAGAATTGGGACAAAAATTGGAAAATTTTGAAGGGACTTTGAAAAAATTTCAACTGGAATTTTAGCCATTTTTTGACGTGAAATTGTAAACATGTGGACATGGATTTTGAAAATTCTAGAGAGAATTTTAAAAGCTTCAACAGAATTTCAACAATTTGGAGAGGGATTTGAAAAGTTTCAATGGGAATGGGAAGAATTGGGACAAAAATTGGAAAATTTTTAAGGGACTTTGAAAAAATTTCAACTGGAATTTTAGCCATTTTTTGACGTGAAATTGTAAACATGTGGACATGGATTTTGAAAATTCTAGAGAGAATTTTAAAAGCTTTAACAGAATTTCTACAATTTTGAGAGGGATTTGAAAAGTTTCAATGGGAATGGGAAGAATTGGGACAAAAATTGGAAAATTTTTAAGGGACTTTGAAAAAATTTCAACTGGAATTTTAGCCATTTTTTGACGTGAAATTGTAAACATGTGGACATGGATTTTGAAAATTCTAGAGAGAATTTTAAAAGCTTCAACAGAATTTCAACAATTTTGAGAGGAATTTGAAAAGTTTCAATGGGAATGGGAAGAATTGGGACAAAAATTGGAAAATTTTTAAGGGACTTTGAAAAAATTTCAACTGGAATTTTACCATTTTTTGACGTGAAATTGTAAACATGTGGCCATGGATTTTGAAAATTCTAGAGAGAATTTTAAAAGCTTCAAGAGAATTTCAACAATTTTGAGAGGGATTTGAAAAGTTTCAATGGGAATGGGAAGAATTGGGACAAAAATTGGAAAATTTTGAAGGGACTTTGAAAAAATTTCAACTGGAATTTTACCATTTTTTTTGACGTGAAATTGTAAACATGTGGACATGGATTTTGAAAATTCTAGAGAGAATTTTAAAAGCTTCAAGAGAATTTCAACAATTTTGAGAGGGATTTGAAAAGTTTCAATGGGAATGGGAAGAATTGGGACAAAAATTGGAAAATTTTTAAGGGACTTTGAAAAAATTTCAACTGGAATTTTAGCCATTTTTTGACATGAAATTGTAAACATGTGGACATGGATTTTGAAAATTCTAGAGAGAATTTTAAAAGCTTTAACAGAATTTCTACAATTCTGAGAGGGATTTGAAAAGTTTCAATGGGAATGGGAAGAATTGGGACAAAAATTGGAAAATTTTTAAGGGACTTTGAAAAAATTTCAACTGGAATTTTAGCCATTTTTTTATGTGAAATTGTAAACATGTGGCCATGGATTTTGAAAATTCTAGAGAGAATTTTAAAAGCTTCAACAGAATTTCAACAATTTTGAGAGGGATTTGAAAAGTTTCAATGGGAATGGGAAGAATTGGGACAAAAATTGGAAAATTTTTAAGGGACTTTGAAAAAATTTCAACTGGAATTTTAGCCATTTTTTGACGTGAAATTGTAAACATGTGGACATGGATTTTGAAAATTCTAGAGAGAATTTTAAAAGCTTCAACAGAATTTCAACAATTTTGAGAGGGATTTGAAAAGTTTCAATGGGAATGGGAAGAATTGGGACAAAAATTGGAAAATTTTGAAGGGACTTTGAAAAAATTTCAACTGGAATTTTAGCCATTTTTTGACGTGAAATTGTAAACATGTGGACATGGATTTTGAAAATTCTAGAGAGAATTTTAAAAGCTTCAAGAGAATTTCAACAATTTGGAGAGGGATTTGAAAAGTTTCAATGGGAATGGGAAGAATTGGGACAAAAATTGGAAAATTTTTAAGGGACTTTGAAAAAATTTCAACTGGAATTTTAGCATTTTTTTTTACGTGAAATTGTAAACATGTGGCCATGGACTTTGAAAATTCTAGAGAGAATTTTAAAAGCTTCAAGAGAATTTCAACAATTTTGAGAGGGATTTGAAAAGTTTCAATGGGAATGGGAAGAATTGGGACAAAAATTGGAAATCTTTTAAGGGACTTTGAAAAAATTTCAACTGGAATTTTAGCCATTTTTTGACGTGAAATTGTAAACATGTGGACATGGATTTTGAAAATTCTAGAGAGAATTTTAAAAGCTTCAAGAGAATTTCAACACTTTTGAGAGGGATTTGAAAAGTTTCAATGGGAATGGGAAGAATTGGGACAAAAATTGGAAAATTTTTAAGGGACTTTGAAAAAATTTCAACTGGAATTTTAGCCATTTTTTGACGTGAAATTGTAAACATGTGGCCATGGATTTTGAAAATTCTAGAGAGAATTTTAAAAGCTTCAAGAGAATTTCAACAATTTTGAGAGGGATTTGAAAAGTTTCAATGGGAATGAGAAGAATTGGGACAAAAATTGGAAAATTTTTAAGGGACTTTGAAAAAATTTCAACTGGAATTTTAGCCATTTTTTGACGTGAAATTGTAAACATGTGGCCATGGATTTTGAAAATTCTAGAGAGAATTTTAAAAGCTTCAAGAGAATTTCAACAATTTTGAGAGGGATTTGAAAAGTTTCAATGGGAATGGGAAGAATTGGGACAAAAATTGGAAAATTTTTAAGGGACTTTGAAAAAATTTCAACTGGAATTTTAGCCATTTTTTGACGTGAAATTGTAAACATGTGGCCATGGATTTTGAAAATTCTAGAGAGAATTTTAAAAGCTTCAAGAGAATTTCAACAATTTTGAGAGGGATTTGAAAAGTTTCAATGGGAATGGGAAGAATTGGGACAAAAATTGGAAAATTTTGAAGGGACTTTGAAAAAATTTCAACTGGAATTTTAGCAATTTTTTGACGTGAAATTGTAAACATGTGGACATGGATTTTGAAAATTCTAGAGAGAATTTTAAAAGCTTCAAGAGAATTTCAACAATTTTGAGAGGGATTTGAAAAGTTTCAATGGGAATGGGAAGAATTGGGACAAAAATTGGAAAATTTTTAAGGGACTTCGAAAAAATTTCAACTGGAATTTTAGCCATTTTTTGACGTGAAATTGTAAACATGTGGCCATGGATTTTGAAAATTCTAGAGAGAATTTTAAAAGCTTCAAGAGAATTTCAACAATTTTGAGAGGGATTTGAAAAGTTTCAATGGGAATGGGAAGAATTGGGACAAAAATTGGAAAATTTTTAAGGGACTTTGAAAAAATTTCAACTGGAATTTTAGCCATTTTTTGACGTGAAATTGTAAACATGTGGACATGGATTTTGAAAATTCTAGAGAGAATTTTAAAAGCTTCAACAGAATTTCAACAATTTTGAGAGGGATTTGAAAAGTTTCAATGGGAATGGGAAGAATTGGGACAAAAATTGGAAAATTTTTAAGGGACTTTGAAAAAATTTCAACTGGAATTTTAGCCATTTTTTGACGTGAAATTGTAAACATGTGGACATGGATTTTGAAAATTCTAGAGAGAATTTTAAAAGCTTCAAGAGAATTTCAACAATTTGGAGAGGGATTTGACAAGTTTCAATGGGAATGGGAAGAATTGGGACAAAAATTGGAAAATTTTGAAGGGACTTTGAAAAAATTTCAACTGGAATTTTAGCAATTTTTTGACGTGAAATTGTAAACATGTGGACATGGATTTTGAAAAGTCTAGAGAGAATTTTAAAAGCTTCAACAGAATTTCAACAATTTGGAGAGGGATTTGAAAAGTTTCAATGGGAATGGGAAGAATTGGGACAAAAATTGGAAAATTTTTAAGGGACTTTGAAAAAATTTCAACTGGAATTTTAGCCATTTTTTGACGTGAAATTGTAAACATGTGGACATGGATTTTGAAAATTCTAGAGAGAATTTTAAAAGCTTCAACAGAATTTCAACAATTTTGAGAGGAATTTGAAAAGTTTCAATGGGAATGGGAAGAATTGGGACAAAAATTGGAAAATTTTTAAGGGACTTTGAAAAAATTTCAACTGGAATTTTACCATTTTTTTTACGTGAAATTGTAAACATGTGGACATGGATTTTGAAAATTCTAGAGAGAATTTTAAAAGCTTCAAGAGAATTTCAACAATTTTGAGAGGGATTTGAAAAGTTTCAATGGGAATGGGAAGAATTGGGACAAAAATCGGAAAATTTTGAAGGGACTTTGAAAAAATTTCAGCTGGAATTTTAGCCATTTTTTTATGTGAAATTGTAAACATGTGGACATGGATTTTGAAAAGTCTAGAGAGAATTTTAAAAGCTTTAACAGAATTTCAACAATTCTGAGAGGGATTTGAAAAGTTTCAATGGGAATGGGAAGAATTGGGACAAAAATTGGAAAATTTTTAAGGGACTTTGAAAAAATTTCAACTGGAATTTTAGCCATTTTTTTTGACGTGAAATTGTAAACATGTGGACATGGATTTTGAAAATTCTAGAGAGAATTTTAAAAGCTTCAAGAGAATTTCAACAATTTTGAGAGGGATTTGAAAAGTTTCAATGGGAATGGGAAGAATTGGGACAAAAATCGGAAAATTTTTAAGGGACTTTGAAAAAATTTCAACTGGAATTTTAGCCATTTTTTGACGTGAAATTGTAAACATGTGGACATGGATTTTGAAAATTCTAGAGAGAATTTTAAAAGCTTTAACAGAATTTCTACAATTCTGAGAGGGATTTGAAAAGTTTCAATGGGAATGGGAAGAATTGGGACAAAAATTGGAAAATTTTTAAGGGACTTTGAAAAAATTTCAACTGGAATTTTAGCCATTTTTTGACGTGAAATTGTAAACATGTGGCCATGGATTTTGAAAATTCTAGAGAGAATTTTAAAAGCTTCAACAGAATTTCAACAATTTTGAGAGGGATTTGAAAAGTTTCAATGGGAATGGGAAGAATTGGGACAAAAATTGGAAAATTTTTAAGGGACTTTGAAAAAATTTCAACTGGAATTTTAGCCATTTTTTGACGTGAAATTGTAAACATGTGGCCATGGATTTTGAAAATTCTAGAGAGAATTTTAAAAGCTTCAAGAGAATTTCAACAATTTTGAGAGGGATTTGAAAAGTTTCAATGGGAATGGGAAGAATTGGGACAAAAATTGGAAAATTTTGAAGGGACTTTGAAAAAATTTCAACTGGAATTTTAGCAATTTTTTGACGTGAAATTGTAAACATGTGGACATGGATTTTGAAAATTCTAGAGAGAATTTTAAAAGCTTCAAGAGAATTTCAACAATTTTGAGAGGGATTTGAAAAGTTTCAATGGGAATGGGAAGAATTGGGACAAAAATTGGAAAATTTTTAAGGGACTTCGAAAAAATTTCAACTGGAATTTTAGCCATTTTTTGACGTGAAATTGTAAACATGTGGCCATGGATTTTGAAAATTCTAGAGAGAATTTTAAAAGCTTCAAGAGAATTTCAACAATTTTGAGAGGGATTTGAAAAGTTTCAATGGGAATGGGAAGAATTGGGACAAAAATTGGAAAATTTTTAAGGGACTTTGAAAAAATTTCAACTGGAATTTTAGCCATTTTTTGACGTGAAATTGTAAACATGTGGACATGGATTTTGAAAATTCTAGAGAGAATTTTAAAAGCTTCAAGAGAATTTCAACAATTTTGAGAGGGATTTGAAAAGTTTCAATGGGAATGGGAAGAATTGGGACAAAAATTGGAAAATTTTTAAGGGACTTTGAAAAAATTTCAACTGGAATTTTAGCCATTTTTTGACGTGAAATTGTAAACATGTGGCCATGGATTTTGAAAATTCTAGAGAGAATTTTAAAAGCTTCAAGAGAATTTCAACAATTTTGAGAGGGATTTGAAAAGTTTCAATGGGAATGGGAAGAATTGGGACAAAAATTGGAAAATTTTTCAGGGACTTTGAAAAAATTTCAACTGGAATTTTAGCCATTTTTTGACGTGAAATTGTAAACATGTGGACATGGATTTTGAAAATTCTAGAGAGAATTTTAAAAGCTTCAAGAGAATTTCAACAATTTTGAGAGGGATTTGAAAAGTTTCAATGGGAATGGGAAGAATTGGGACAAAAATTGGAAAATTTTGAAGGGACTTTGAAAAAATTTCAACTGGAATTTTAGCCATTTTTTGACGTGAAATTGTAAACATGTGGACATGGATTTTAAAAATTCTAGAGAGAATTTTAGAAGCTTCAAGAGAATTTCAACAATTTTGAGAGGGATTTGAAAAGTTTCAATGGGAATGGGAAGAATTGGGACAAAAATTGGAAAATTTTTAAGGGACTTTGAAAAAATTTCAACTGGAATTTTAGCATTTTTTTTTACGTGAAATTGTAAACATGTGGCCATGGACTTTGAAAATTCTAGAGAGAATTTTAAAAGCTTCAAGAGAATTTCAACAATTTTGAGAGGGATTTGAAAAGTTTCAATGGGAATGGGAAGAATTGGGACAAAAATTGGAAAATTTTTAAGGGACTTTGAAAAAATTTCAACTGGAATTTTAGCCATTTTTTGACGTGAAATTGTAAACATGTGGACATGGATTTTGAAAATTCTAGAGAGAATTTTAAAAGCTTCAAGAGAATTTCAACACTTTTGAGAGGGATTTGAAAAGTTTCAATGGGAATGGGAAGAATTGGGACAAAAATTGGAAAATTTTTAAGGGACTTTGAAAAAATTTCAACTGGAATTTTAGCCATTTTTTGACGTGAAATTGTAAACATGTGGCCATGGATTTTGAAAATTCTAGAGAGAATTTTAAAAGCTTCAAGAGAATTTCTACAATTTTGAGAGGGATTTGAAAAGTTTCAATGGGAATGGGAAGAATTGGGACAAAAATTGGAAAATTTTTAAGGGACTTTGAAAAAATTTCAACTGGAATTTTAGCCATTTTTTGACGTGAAATTGTAAACTTGTGGCCATGGATTTTGAAAATTCTAGAGAGAATTTTAAAAGCTTCAACAGAATTTCAACAATTTGGAGAGGGATTTGACAAGTTTCAATGGGAATGGGAAGAATTGGGACAAAAATTGGAAAATTTTTAAGGGACTTTGAAAAAATTTCAACTGGAATTTTAGCCATTTTTTGACGTGAAATTGTAAACATGTGGCCATGGATTTTGAAAATTCTAGAGAGAATTTTAAAAGCTTCAAGAGAATTTCAACAATTTTGAGAGGGATTTGAAAAGTTTCAATGGGAATGGGAAGAATTGGGACAAAAATTGGAAAATTTTGAAGGGACTTTGAAAAAATTTCAACTGGAATTTTAGCAATTTTTTGACGTGAAATTGTAAACATGTGGACATGGATTTTGAAAATTCTAGAGAGAATTTTAAAAGCTTCAAGAGAATTTCAACAATTTTGAGAGGGATTTGAAAAGTTTCAATGGGAATGGGAAGAATTGGGACAAAAATTGGAAAATTTTTAAGGGACTTCGAAAAAATTTCAACTGGAATTTTAGCCATTTTTTGACGTGAAATTGTAAACATGTGGCCATGGATTTTGAAAATTCTAGAGAGAATTTTAAAAGCTTCAAGAGAATTTCAACAATTTTGAGAGGGATTTGAAAAGTTTCAATGGGAATGGGAAGAATTGGGACAAAAATTGGAAAATTTTTAAGGGACTTTGAAAAAATTTCAACTGGAATTTTAGCCATTTTTTGACGTGAAATTGTAAACATGTGGACATGGATTTTGAAAATTCTAGAGAGAATTTTAAAAGCTTCAACAGAATTTCAACAATTTTGAGAGGGATTTGAAAAGTTTCAATGGGAATGGGAAGAATTGGGACAAAAATTGGAAAATTTTTAAGGGACTTTGAAAAAATTTCAACTGGAATTTTAGCCATTTTTTGACGTGAAATTGTAAACATGTGGCCATGGATTTTGAAAATTCTAGAGAGAATTTTAAAAGCTTCAAGAGAATTTCAACAATTTTGAGAGGGATTTGAAAAGTTTCAATGGGAATGGGAAGAATTGGGACAAAAATTGGAAAATTTTTCAGGGACTTTGAAAAAATTTCAACTGGAATTTTAGCCATTTTTTGACGTGAAATTGTAAACATGTGGACATGGATTTTGAAAATTCTAGAGAGAATTTTAAAAGCTTCAACAGAATTTCAACAATTTTGAGAGGGATTTGAAAAGTTTCAATGGGAATGGGAAGAATTGGGACAAAAATTGGAAAATTTTGAAGGGACTTTGAAAAAATTTCAACTGGAATTTTAGCCATTTTTTGACGTGAAATTGTAAACATGTGGACATGGATTTTAAAAATTCTAGAGAGAATTTTAGAAGCTTCAAGAGAATTTCAACAATTTTGAGAGGGATTTGAAAAGTTTCAATGGGAATGGGAAGAATTGGGACAAAAATTGGAAAATTTTTAAGGGACTTTGAAAAAATTTCGACTGGAATTTTAGCATTTTTTTTTACGTGAAATTGTAAACATGTGGCCATGGACTTTGAAAATTCTAGAGAGAATTTTAAAAGCTTCAAGAGAATTTCAACAATTTTGAGAGGGATTTGAAAAGTTTCAATGGGAATGGGAAGAATTGGGACAAAAATTGGAAAATTTTTAAGGGACTTTGAAAAAATTTCAACTGGAATTTTAGCCATTTTTTGACGTGAAATTGTAAACATGTGGACATGGATTTTGAAAATTCTAGAGAGAATTTTAAAAGCTTCAAGAGAATTTCAACACTTTTGAGAGGGATTTGAAAAGTTTCAATGGGAATGGGAAGAATTGGGACAAAAATTGGAAAATTTTTAAGGGACTTTGAAAAAATTTCAACTGGAATTTTAGCCATTTTTTGACGTGAAATTGTAAACATGTGGCCATGGATTTTGAAAATTCTAGAGAGAATTTTAAAAGCTTCAAGAGAATTTCTACAATTTGGAGAGGGATTTGAAAAGTTTCAATGGGAATGGGAAGAATTGGGACAAAAATTGGAAAATTTTTAAGGGACTTTGAAAAAATTTCAACTGGAATTTTAGCCGTTTTTTGACGTGAAATTGTAAACATGTGGACATGGATTTTGAAAATTCTAGAGAGAATTTTAAAAGCTTCAAGAGAATTTCTACAATTTTGAGAGGGATTTGAAAAGTTTCAATGGGAATGGGAAGAATTGGGACAAAAATTGGAAAATTTTTAAGGGACTTTGAAAAAATTTCAACTGGAATTTTAGCCATTTTTTGACGTGAAATTGTAAACATGTGGCCATGGATTTTGAAAATTCTAGAGAGAATTTTAAAAGCTTCAAGAGAATTTCTACAATTTTGAGAGGGATTTGAAAAGTTTCAATGGGAATGGGAAGAATTGGGACAAAAATTGGAAAATTTTTAAGGGACTTTGAAAAAATTTCAACTGGAATTTTAGCCATTTTTTGACGTGAAATTGTAAACATGTGGACATGGATTTTGAAAATTCTAGAGAGAATTTTAAAAGCTTCAACAGAATTTCAACAATTTTGAGAGGGATTTGAAAAGTTTCAATGGGAATGGGAAGAATTGGGACAAAAATTGGAAAATTTTTAAGGGACTTTGAAAAAATTTCAACTGGAATTTTAGCCATTTTTTGACGTGAAATTGTAAACATGTGGACATGGATTTTAAAAATTCTAGAGAGAATTTTAGAAGCTTCAAGAGAATTTCAACAATTTGGAGAGGGATTTGAAAAGTTTCAATGGGAATGGGAAGAATTGGGACAAAAATTGGAAAATTTTTAAGGGACTTTGAAAAAATTTCAACTGGAATTTTAGCATTTTTTTTTACGTGAAATTGTAAACATGTGGCCATGGACTTTGAAAATTCTAGAGAGAATTTTAAAAGCTTCAAGAGAATTTCAACAATTTTGAGAGGGATTTGAAAAGTTTCAATGGGAATGGGAAGAATTGGGACAAAAATTGGAAAATTTTTAAGGGACTTTGAAAAAATTTCAACTGGAATTTTAGCCATTTTTTGACGTGAAATTGTAAACATGTGGACATGGATTTTGAAAATTCTAGAGAGAATTTTAAAAGCTTCAAGAGAATTTCAACACTTTTGAGAGGGATTTGAAAAGTTTCAATGGGAATGGGAAGAATTGGGACAAAAATTGGAAAATTTTTAAGGGACTTTGAAAAAATTTCAACTGGAATTTTAGCCATTTTTTGACGTGAAATTGTAAACATGTGGCCATGGATTTTGAAAATTCTAGAGAGAATTTTAAAAGCTTCAAGAGAATTTCTACAATTTTGAGAGGGATTTGAAAAGTTTCAATGGGAATGGGAAGAATTGGGACAAAAATTGGAAAATTTTTAAGGGACTTTGAAAAAATTTCAACTGGAATTTTAGCCATTTTTTGACGTGAAATTGTAAACATGTGGACATGGATTTTGAAAATTCTAGAGAGAATTTTAAAAGCTTCAACAGAATTTCAACAATTTTGAGAGGGATTTGAAAAGTTTCAATGGGAATGGGAAGAATTGGGACAAAAATTGGAAAATTTGTAAGGGACTTTGAAAAAATTTCAACTGGAATTTTAGCCATTTTTTGACGTGAAATTGTAAACATGTGGCCATGGATTGTGAAAATTCTAGAGAGAATTTTAAAAGCTTCAAGAGAATTTCAACAATTTTGAGAGGGATTTGAAAAGTTTCAATGGGAATGGGAAGAATTGGGACAAAAATTGGAAAATTTTTAAGGGACTTTGAAAAAATTTCAACTGGAATTTTAGCCATTTTTTGACGTGAAATTGTAAACATGTGGACATGGATTTTGAAAATTCTAGAGAGAATTTTAAAAGCTTCAAGAGAATTTCAACAATTTGGAGAGGGATTTGAAAAGTTTCAATGGGAATGGGAAGAATTGGGACAAAAATTGGAAAATTTTTAAGGGACTTTGAAAAAATTTCAACTGGAATTTTAGCCATTTTTTGACGTGAAATTGTAAACATGTGGACATGGATTTTGAAAATTCTAGAGAGAATTTTAAAAGCTTCAACAGAATTTCAACAATTTTGAGAGGGATTTGAAAAGTTTCAATGGGAATGGGAAGAATTGGGACAAAAATTGGAAAATTTTGAAGGGACTTTGAAAAAATTTCAACTGGAATTTTAGCCATTTTTTGACGTGAAATTGTAAACATGTGGACATGGATTTTGAAAATTCTAGAGAGAATTTTAAAAGCTTCAAGAGAATTTCAACAATTTTGAGAGGGATTTGAAAAGTTTCAATGGGAATGGGAAGAATTGGGACAAAAATTGGAAAATTTTTAAGGGACTTTGAAAAAATTTCAACTGGAATTTTAGCCATTTTTTGACGTGAAATTGTAAACATGTGGCCATGGATTTTGAAAATTCTAGAGAGAATTTTAGAAGCTTCAAGAGAATTTCAACAATTTTGAGAGGGATTTGAAAAGTTTCAATGGGAATGGGAAGAATTGGGACAAAAATTGGAAAATTTTTAAGGGACTTTGAAAAAATTTCAACTGGAATTTTAGCATTTTTTTTTACGTGAAATTGTAAACATGTGGCCATGGATTTTGAAAATTCTAGAGAGAATTTTAAAAGCTTCAAGAGAATTTCAACAATTTTGAGAGGGATTTGAAAAGTTTCAATGGGAATGGGAAGAATTGGGACAAAAATTGGAAAATTTTGAAGGGACTTTGAAAAAATTTCAACTGGAATTTTAGCCATTTTTTGACGTGAAATTGTAAACATGTGGCCATGGATTTTGAAAATTCTAGAGAGAATTTTAAAAGCTTCAAGAGAATTTCTACAATTTTGAGAGGGATTTGACAAGTTTCAATGGGAATGGGAAGAATTGGGACAAAAATTGGAAAATTTTTCAGGGACTTTGAAAAAATTTCAACTGGAATTTTAGCAATTTTTTGACGTGAAACTGTAAACATGTGGCCATGGATTTTGAAAATTCTAGAGAGAATTTTAAAAGCTTCAACAGAATTTCAACAATTTTGAGAGGGATTTGAAAAGTTTCAATGGGAATGGGAAGAATTGGGACAAAAATTGGAAAATTTTTAAGGGACTTTGAAAAAATTTCAACTGGAATTTTAGCATTTTTTTTTACGTGAAATTGTAAACATGTGGCCATGGATTTTGAAAATTCTAGAGAGAATTTTAAAAGCTTCAACAGAATTTCAACAATTTGGAGAGGGATTTGAAAAGTTTCAATGGGAATGGGAAGAATTGGGACAAAAATTGGAAAATTTTTAAGGGACTTTGAAAAAATTTCAACTGGAATTTTAGCCATTTTTTGACGTGAAATTGTAAACATGTGGCCATGGATTTTGAAAATTCTAGAGAGATTTTTAAAAGCTTCAACAGAATTTCAACAATTTTGAGAGGGATTTGAAAAGTTTCAATGGGAATGGGAAGAATTGGGACAAAAATTGGAAAATTTTTAAGGGACTTTGAAAAAATTTCAACTGGAATTTTAGCCATTTTTTGACGTGAAATTGTAAACATGTGGCCATGGATTTTGAAAATTCTAGAGAGAATTTTAAAAGCTTCAACAGAATTTCAACAATTTGGAGAGGGATTTGAAAAGTTTCAATGGGAATGGGAAGAATTGGGACAAAAATTGGAAAATTTTTAAGGGACTTTGAAAAAATTTCAACTGGAATTTTAGCCATTTTTTGACGTGAAATTGTAAACATGTGGCCATGGATTTTGAAAATTCTAGAGAGAATTTTAAAAGCTTCAAGAGAATTTCAACAATTTTGAGAGGGATTTGAAAAGTTTCAATGGGAATGGGAAGAATTGGGACAAAAATTGGAAAATTTTTAAGGGACTTTGAAAAAATTTCAACTGGAATTTTAGCCATTTTTTGACGTGAAATTGTAAACATGTGGCCATGGATTTTGAAAATTCTAGAGAGAATTTTAAAAGCTTCAAGAGAATTTCTACAATTTTGAGAGGGATTTGAAAAGTTTCAATGGGAATGGGAAGAATTGGGACAAAAATTGGAAAATTTTTAAGGGACTTTGAAAAAATTTCAACTGGAATTTTAGCCATTTTTTGACGTGAAATTGTAAACATGTGGACATGGATTTTGAAAATTCTAGAGAGAATTTTAAAAGCTTCAACAGAATTTCAACAATTTTGAGAGGGATTTGAAAAGTTTCAATGGGAATGGGAAGAATTGGGACAAAAATTGGAAAATTTTTAAGGGACTTTGAAAAAATTTCAACTGGAATTTTAGCCATTTTTTGACGTGAAATTGTAAACATGTGGACATGGATTTTGAAAATTCTAGAGAGAATTTTAAAAGCTTCAACAGAATTTCAACAATTTTGAGAGGGATTTGAAAAGTTTCAATGGGAATGGGAAGAATTGGGACAAAAATTGGAAAATTTTTAAGGGACTTTGAAAAAATTTCAACTGGAATTTTAGCCATTTTTTGACGTGAAATTGTAAACATGTGGCCATGGATTTTGAAAATTCTAGAGAGAATTTTAAAAGCTTCAAGAGAATTTCAACAATTTTGAGAGGGATTTGAAAAGTTTCAATGGGAATGGGAAGAATTGGGACAAAAATTGGAAAATTTTGAAGGGACTTTGAAAAAATTTCAACTGGAATTTTAGCCATTTTTTGACGTGAAATTGTAAACATGTGGACATGGATTTTGAAAATTCTAGAGAGAATTTTAAAAGCTTCAAGAGAATTTCAACAATTTGGAGAGGGATTTGAAAAGTTTCAATGGGAATGGGAAGAATTGGGACAAAAATTGGAAAATTTTTAAGGGACTTTGAAAAAATTTCAACTGGAATTTTAGCCATTTTTTGACGTGAAATTGTAAACATGTGGACATGGATTTTGAAAATTCTAGAGAGAATTTTAGAAGCTTCAAGAGAATTTCAACAATTTTGAGAGGGATTTGAAAAGTTTCAATGGGAATGGGAAGAATTGGGACAAAAATTGGAAAATTTTTAAGGGACTTTGAAAAAATTTCAACTGGAATTTTAGCATTTTTTTTTACGTGAAATTGTAAACATGTGGCCATGGATTTTGAAAATTCTAGAGAGAATTTTAAAAGCTTCAAGAGAATTTCAACAATTTTGAGAGGGATTTGAAAAGTTTCAATGGGAATGGGAAGAATTGGGACAAAAATTGGAAAATTTTTAAGGGACTTTGAAAAAATTTCAACTGGAATTTTAGCCATTTTTTGACGTGAAATTGTAAACATGTGGCCATGGATTTTGAAAATTCTAGAGAGAATTTTAAAAGCTTCAACAGAATTTCAACAATTTTGAGAGGGATTTGAAAAGTTTCAATGGGAATGGGAAGAATTGGGACAAAAATTGGAAAATTTTGAAGGGACTTTGAAAAAATTTCAACTGGAATTTTAGCCATTTTTTGACGTGAAATTGTAAACATGTGGCCATGGATTTTGAAAATTCTAGAGAGAATTTTAAAAGCTTCAAGAGAATTTCTACAATTTTGAGAGGGATTTGACAAGTTTCAATGGGAATGGGAAGAATTGGGACAAAAATTGGAAAATTTTTCAGGGACTTTGAAAAAATTTCAACTGGAATTTTAGCAATTTTTTGACGTGAAACTGTAAACATGTGGCCATGGATTTTGAAAATTCTAGAGAGAATTTTAAAAGCTTCAAGAGAATTTCAACAATTTTGAGAGGGATTTGAAAAGTTTCAATGGGAATGGGAAGAATTGGGACAAAAATTGGAAAATTTTTAAGGGACTTTGAAAAAATTTCAACTGGAATTTTAGCATTTTTTTTTACGTGAAATTGTAAACATGTGGACATGGATTTTGAAAATTCTAGAGAGAATTTTAAAAGCTTCAACAGAATTTCAACAATTTGGAGAGGGATTTGAAAAGTTTCAATGGGAATGGGAAGAATTGGGACAAAAATTGGAAAATTTTTAAGGGACTTTGAAAAAATTTCAACTGGAATTTTAGCCATTTTTTGACGTGAAATTGTAAACATGTGGCCATGGATTTTGAAAATTCTAGAGAGATTTTTAAAAGCTTCAAGAGAATTTCAACAATTTTGAGAGGGATTTGAAAAGTTTCAATGGGAATGGGAAGAATTGGGACAAAAATTGGAAAATTTTTCAGGGACTTTGAAAAAATTTCAACTGGAATTTTAGCCATTTTTTGACGTGAAATTGTAAACATGTGGACATGGATTTTGAAAATTCTAGAGAGAATTTTAAAAGCTTCAAGAGAATTTCAACAATTTGGAGAGGGATTTGAAAAGTTTCAATGGGAATGGGAAGAATTGGGACAAAAATTGGAAAATTTTTAAGGGACTTTGAAAAAATTTCAACTGGAATTTTAGCCATTTTTTGACGTGAAATTGTAAACATGTGGCCATGGATTTTGAAAATTCTAGAGAGAATTTTAAAAGCTTCAAGAGAATTTCAACAATTTTGAGAGGGATTTGAAAAGTTTCAATGGGAATGGGAAGAATTGGGACAAAAATTGGAAAATTTTTAAGGGACTTTGAAAAAATTTCAACTGGAATTTTAGCCATTTTTTGACGTGAAATTGTAAACATGTGGCCATGGATTTTGAAAATTCTAGAGAGAATTTTAAAAGCTTCAAGAGAATTTCAACAATTTTGAGAGGGATTTGAAAAGTTTCAATGGGAATGGGAAGAATTGGGACAAAAATTGGAAAATTTTTAAGGGACTTTGAAAAAATTTCAACTGGAATTTTAGCCATTTTTTGACGTGAAATTGTAAACATGTGGCCATGGATTTTGAAAATTCTAGAGAGAATTTTAAAAGCTTCAAGAGAATTTCAACAATTTTGAGAGGAATTTGAAAAGTTTCAATGGGAATGGGAAGAATTGGGACAAAAATTGGAAAATTTTGAAGGGACTTTGAAAAAATTTCAACTGGAATTTTACCATTTTTTTGACGTGAAATTGTAAACATGTGGCCATGGATTTTGAAAATTCTAGAGAGAATTTTAAAAGCTTCAAGAGAATTTCAACACTTTTGAGAGGGATTTGAAAAGTTTCAATGGGAATGGGAAGAATTGGGACAAAAATTGGAAAATTTTTAAGGGACTTTGAAAAAATTTCAACTGGAATTTTAGCCATTTTTTGATGTGAAATTGTAAACATGTGGACATGGATTTTGAAAATTCTAGAGAGAATTTTAAAAGCTTCAAGAGAATTTCAACAATTTTGAGAGGGATTTGAAAAGTTTCAATGGGAATGGGAAGAATTGGGACAAAAATTGGAAAATTTTTAAGGGACTTTGAAAAAATTTCAACTGGAATTTTAGCCATTTTTTGACGTGAAATTGTAAACATGTGGCCATGGATTTTGAAAATTCTAGAGAGAATTTTAAAAGCTTCAACAGAATTTCAACAATTTGGAGAGGGATTTGAAAAGTTTCAATGGGAATGGGAAGAATTGGGACAAAAATTGGAAAATTTTTAAGGGACTTTGAAAAAATTTCAACTGGAATTTTAGCATTTTTTTTTTACGTGAAATTGTAAACATGTGGACATGGATTTAGAAAATTCTAGAGAGAATTTTAAAAGCTTCAAGAGAATTTCAACAATTTGGAGAGGGATTTGAAAAGTTTCAATGGGAATGGGAAGAATTGGGACAAAAATTGGAAAATTTTTCAGGGACTTTGAAAAAATTTCAACTGGAATTTTAGCCATTTTTTGACGTGAAATTGTAAACATGTGGCCATGGATTTTGAAAATTCTAGAGAGAATTTTAAAAGCTTTAACAGAATTTCAACAATTTGGAGAGGGATTTGAAAAGTTTCAATGGGAATGGGAAGAATTGGGACAAAAATTGGAAAATTTTTAAGGGACTTTGAAAAAATTTCAACTGGAATTTTAGCCATTTTGTTACGTGAAATTGTAAACATGTGGACATGGATTTTGAAAATTCTAGAGAGAATTTTAAAAGCTTCAACAGAATTTCAACAATTTGGAGAGGGATTTGAAAAGTTTCAATGGGAATGGGAAGAATTGGGACAAAAATTGGAAAATTTTTAAGGGACTTTGAAAAAATTTCAACTGGAATTTTAGCCATTTTTTGACGTGAAATTGTAAACATGTGGCCATGGATTTTGAAAATTCTAGAGAGAATTTTAAAAGCTTCAACAGAATTTCAACAATTTTGAGAGGGATTTGAAAAGTTTCAATGGGAATGGGAAGAATTGGGACAAAAATTGGAAAATTTTTAAGGGACTTTGAAAAAATTTCAACTGGAATTTTAGCCATTTTTTGACGTGAAATTGTAAACATGTGGCCATGGATTTTGAAAATTCTAGAGAGAATTTTAAAAGCTTCA
This sequence comes from Streptopelia decaocto, assembly GCF_964273445.1. Lineage (NCBI taxonomy): Eukaryota > Metazoa > Chordata > Aves > Columbiformes > Columbidae > Streptopelia > Streptopelia decaocto. Next base: position 53,538 of record NW_028116682.1, on the reverse strand, counting down.
AGAGAATTTCAACAATTTTGAGAGGGATTTGAAAAGTTTCAATGGGAATGGGAAGAATTGGGACAAAAATTGGAAAATTTTTAAGGGACTTTGAAAAAATTTCAACTGGAATTTTAGCCATTTTTTGACGTGAAATTGTAAACATGTGGCCATGGATTTTGAAAATTCTAGAGAGAATTTTAAAAGCTTCAAGAGAATTTCAACAATTTTGAGAGGGATTTGAAAAGTTTCAATGGGAATGGGAAGAATTGGGACAAAAATTGGAAAATTTTTAAGGGACTTTGAAAAAATTTCAACTGGAATTTTAGCCATTTTTTGACGTGAAATTGTAAACATGTGGCCATGGATTTTGAAAATTCTAGAGAGAATTTTAAAAGCTTCAAGAGAATTTCAACAATTTTGAGAGGAATTTGAAAAGTTTCAATGGGAATGGGAAGAATTGGGACAAAAATTGGAAAATTTTGAAGGGACTTTGAAAAAATTTCAACTGGAATTTTACCATTTTTTTGACGTGAAATTGTAAACATGTGGCCATGGATTTTGAAAATTCTAGAGAGAATTTTAAAAGCTTCAAGAGAATTTCAACAATTTTGAGAGGGATTTGAAAAGTTTCAATGGGAATGGGAAGAATTGGGACAAAAATTGGAAAATTTTTAAGGGACTTTGAAAAAATTTCAACTGGAATTTTAGCCATTTTTTGACGTGAAATTGTAAACATGTGGCCATGGATTTTGAAAATTCTAGAGAGAATTTTAAAAGATTCAAGAGAATTTCAACATTTTTGAGAGGGATTTGAAAAGTTTCAATGGGAATGGGAAGAATTGGGACAAAAATTGGAAAATTTTTAAGGGACTTTGAAAAAATTTCAACTGGAATTTTAGCCATTTTTTGACGTGAAATTGTAAACATGTGGCCATGGATTTTGAAAATTCTAGAGAGAATTTTAAAAGCTTCAACAGAATTTCAACAATTTGGAGAGGGATTTGAAAAGTTTCAATGGGAATGGGAAGAATTGGGACAAAAATTGGAAAATTTTTAAGGGACTTTGAAAAAATTTCAACTGGAATTTTAGCATTTTTTTTTTACGTGAAATTGTAAACATGTGGACATGGATTTAGAAAATTCTAGAGAGAATTTTAAAAGTTTCAAGAGAATTTCAACAATTTGGAGAGGGATTTGAAAAGTTTCAATGGGAATGGGAAGAATTGGGACAAAAATTGGAAAATTTTTCAGGGACTTTGAAAAAATTTCAACTGGAATTTTAGCCATTTTTTGACGTGAAATTGTAAACATGTGGCCATGGATTTTGAAAATTCTAGAGAGAATTTTAAAAGCTTTAACAGAATTTCAACAATTTGGAGAGGGATTTGAAAAGTTTCAATGGGAATGGGAAGAATTGGGACAAAAATTGGAAAATTTTTAAGGGACTTTGAAAAAATTTCAACTGGAATTTTAGCCATTTTTTGACGTGAAATTGTAAACATGTGGACATGGATTTTGAAAATTCTAGAGAGAATTTTAAAAGCTTCAACAGAATTTCAACAATTTGGAGAGGGATTTGAAAAGTTTCAATGGGAATGGGAAGAATTGGGACAAAAATTGGAAAATTTTTAAGGGACTTTGAAAAAATTTCAACTGGAATTTTAGCCATTTTTTGACGTGAAATTGTAAACATGTGGCCATGGATTTTGAAAATTCTAGAGAGAATTTTAAAAGCTTCAAGAGAATTTCAACAATTTTGAGAGGGATTTGAAAAGTTTCAATGGGAATGGGAAGAATTGGGACAAAAATTGGAAAATTTTTAAGGGACTTTGAAAAAATTTCAACTGGAATTTTAGCCATTTTTTGACGTGAAATTGTAAACATGTGGCCATGGATTTTGAAAATTCTAGAGAGAATTTTAAAAGCTTCAAGAGAATTTCAACAATTTTGAGAGGGATTTGAAAAGTTTCAATGGGAATGGGAAGAATTGGGACAAAAATTGGAAAATTTTTAAGGGACTTTGAAAAAATTTCAACTGGAATTTTAGCCATTTTTTGACGTGAAATTGTAAACATGTGGACATGGATTTTGAAAATTCTAGAGAGAATTTTAAAAGCTTCAACAGAATTTCAACAATTTTGAGAGGGATTTGAAAAGTTTCAATGGGAATGGGAAGAATTGGGACAAAAATTGGAAAATTTTTAAGGGACTTTGAAAAAATTTCAACTGGAATTTTAGCCATTTTTTATGTGAAATTGTAAACATGTGGCCATGGATTCTGAAAATTCTAGAGAGAATTTTAAAAGCTTCAACAGAATTTCAACAATTTGGAGAGGGATTTGAAAAGTTTCAATGGGAATGGGAAGAATTGGGACAAAAATTGGAAAATTTTTAAGGGACTTTGAAAAAATTTCAACTGGAATTTTAGCCATTTTGTTACGTGAAATTGTAAACATGTGGACATGGATTTTGAAAATTCTAGAGAGAATTTTAAAAGCTTTAACAGAATTTCAACAATTTTGAGAGGGATTTGAAAAGTTTCAATGGGAATGGGAAGAATTGGGACAAAAGTTGGAAAATTTTTAAGTGACTTTGAAGAAATTTCAACTGGAATTTTAGCATTTTTTTTTACGTGAAATTGTAAACATGTGGACATGGATTTTGAAAATTCTAGAGAGAATTTTAAAAGCTTCAACAGAATTTCAACACTTTTGAGAGGGATTTGACAAGTTTCAATGGGAATGGGAAGAATTGGGACAAAAATTGGAAAATTTTTAAGGGACTTTGACAAAATTTCAACTGGAATTTTAGCCATTTTTTGACGTGAAATTGTAAACATGTGGCCATGGATTTTGAAAGTTCTAGAGAGAATTTTAAAAGCTTCAAGAGAATTTCAACAATTTTGAGAGGGATTTGAAAAGTTTCAATGGGAATGGGAAGAATTGGGACAAAAATTGGAAAATTTTTAAGGGACTTTGAAAAAATTTCAACTGGAATTTTAGCCATTTTTTGACGTCAAATTGTAAACATGTGGCCATGGATTTTGAAAATTCTAGAGAGAATTTTAAAAGCTTCAACAGAATTTCAACAATTTTGAGAGGGATTTGAAAAGTTTCAATGGGAATGGGAAGAATTGGGACAAAAATTGGAAAATTTTGAAGGGACTTTGAAAAAATTTCAACTGGAATTTTACCATTTTTTGACGTGAAATTGTAAACATGTGGACATGGATTTTGAAAATTCTAGAGAGAATTTTAAAAGCTTTAACAGAATTTCAACAATTTTGAGAGGGATTTGAAAAGTTTCAATGGGAATGGGAAGAATTGGGACAAAAATTGGAAAATTTTTAAGGGACTTTGAAAAAATTTCAACTGGAATTTTACCATTTTTTTTACGTGAAATTGTAAACATGTGGACATGGATTTTGAAAATTCTAGAGAGAATTTTAAAAGCTTCAAGAGAATTTCAACAATTTTGAGAGGGATTTGAAAAGTTTCAATGGGAATGGGAAGAATTGGGACAAAAATTGGAAAATTTTTAAGGGACTTTGAAAAAATTTCAACTGGAATTTTAGCCATTTTTTGACGTGAAATTGTAAACATGTGGACATGGATTTTGAAAATTCTAGAGAGAATTTTAAAAGCTTCAACAGAATTTCAACAATTTTGAGAGGGATTTGACAAGTTTCAATGGGAATGGGAAGAATTGGGACAAAAATTGGAAAATTTTTAAGGGACTTTGAAAAAATTTCAACTGGAATTTTACCATTTTTTTTACGTGAAATTGTAAACATGTGGACATGGATTTTGAAAATTCTAGAGAGAATTTTAAAAGCTTCAACAGAATTTCAACAATTTTGAGAGGGATTTGAAAAGTTTCAATGGGAATGGGAAGAATTGGGACAAAAATTGGAAAATTTTTAAGGGACTTTGAAAAAATTTCAACTGGAATTTTAGCCATTTTTTGACGTGAAATTGTAAACATGTGGCCATGGATTTTGAAAATTCTAGAGAGAATTTTAAAAGCTTCAACAGAATTTCAACAATTTTGAGAGGGATTTGAAAAGTTTCAATGGGAATGGGAAGAATTGGGACAAAAATTGGAAAATTTTTAAGGGACTTTGAAAAAATTTCAACTGGAATTTTAGCCATTTTTTGACGTGAAATTGTAAACATGTGGCCATGGATTTTGAAAATTCTAGAGAGAATTTTAAAAGCTTCAACAGAATTTCAACAATTTTGAGAGGAATTTGAAAAGTTTCAATGGGAATGGGAAGAATTGGGACAAAAATTGGAAAATTTTTAAGGGACTTTGAAAAAATTTCAACTGGAATTTTAGCCATTTTTTGACGTGAAATTGTAAACATGTGGACATGGATTTTGAAAATTCTAGAGAGAATTTTAAAAGCTTCAAGAGAATTTCAACAATTTTGAGAGGGATTTGAAAAGTTTCAATGGGAATGGGAAGAATTGGGACAAAAATTGGAAAATTTTTAAGGGACTTTGAAAAAATTTCAACTGGAATTTTAGCCATTTTTTGACGTGAAATTGTAAACATGTGGACATGGATTTTGAAAATTCTAGAGAGAATTTTAAAAGCTTCAACAGAATTTCAACAATTTGGAGAGGGATTTGAAAAGTTTCAATGGGAATGGGAAGAATTGGGACAAAAATTGGAAAATTTTTAAGGGACTTTGAAAAAATTTCAACTGGAATTTTAGCAATTATTTGACGGGAAATTGTAAACATGTGGACATGGATTTTGAAAATTCTAGAGAGAATTTTAAAAGCTTCAACAGAATTTCAACAATTTGGAGAGGGATTTGACAAGTTTCAATGGGAATGGGAAGAATTGGGACAAAAATTGGAAAATTTTTAAGGGACTTTGAAAAAATTTCAACTGGAATTTTAGCCATTTTTTTATGTGAAATTGTAAACATGTGGACATGGATTTTGAAAATTCTAGAGAGAATTTTAAAAGCTTCAACAGAATTTCAACAATTTTGAGAGGGATTTGAAAAGTTTCAATGGGAATGGGAAGAATTGGGACAAAAATTGGAAAATTTTTAAGGGACTTTGAAAAAATTTCAACTGGAATTTTAGCAATTATTTGACGGGAAATTGTAAACATGTGGACATGGATTTTGAAAATTCTAGAGAGAATTTTAAAAGCTTTAACAGAATTTCAACAATTTGGAGAGGGATTTGAAAAGTTTCAATGGGAATGGGAAGAATTGGGACAAAAATTGGAAAATTTTTAAGGGACTTTGAAAAAATTTCAACTGGAATTTTAGCCATTTTTTGACGTGAAATTGTAAACATGTGGCCATGGATTTTGAAAATTCTAGAGAGAATTTTAAAAGCTTCAAGAGAATTTCAACAATTTTGAGAGGGATTTGAAAAGTTTCAATGGGAATGGGAAGAATTGGGACAAAAATTGGAAAATTTTTAAGGGACTTTGAAAAAATTTCAACTGGAATTTTAGCCATTTTGTTACGTGAAATTGTAAACATGTGGACATGGATTTTGAAAATTCTAGAGAGAATTTTAAAAGCTTCAACAGAATTTCAACAATTTTGAGAGGGATTTGAAAAGTTTCAATGGGAATGGGAAGAATTGGGACAAAAATTGGAAAATTTTTAAGGGACTTTGAAAAAATTTCAACTGGAATTTTACCATTTTTTTTACGTGAAATTGTAAACATGTGGACATGGATTTTGAAAATTCTAGAGAGAATTTTAAAAGCTTCAACAGAATTTCAACAATTTTGAGAGGGATTTGAAAAGTTTCAATGGGAATGGGAAGAATTGGGACAAAAATTGGAAAATTTTTAAGGGACTTTGAAAAAATTTCAACTGGAATTTTAGCAATTTTTTGACGTGAAATTGTAAACATGTGGCCATGGATTTTGAAAATTCTAGAGAGAATTTTAAAAGGTTCAACAGAATTTCAACAATTTTGAGAGGGATTTGAAAAGTTTCAATGGGGATGGGAAGAATTGGGACAAAAATTGGAAAATTTTTAAGGGACTTTGAAAAAATTTCAACTGGAATTTTAGCCATTTTTTGACGTGAAATTGTAAACATGTGGACATGGATTTTGAAAATTCTAGAGAGAATTTTAAAAGCTTCAACAGAATTTCAACAATTTGGAGAGGGATTTGAAAAGTTTCAATGGGAATGGGAAGAATTGGGACAAAAATTGGAAAATTTTTAAGGGACTTTGAAAAAATTTCAACTGGAATTTTAGCCATTTTTTGACGTGAAATTGTAAACATGTGGACATGGATTGTGAAAATTCTAGAGAGAATTTTAAAAGCTTCAACAGAATTTCAACAATTTTGAGAGGGATTTGAAAAGTTTCAATGGGAATGGGAAGAATTGGGACAAAAATTGGAAAATTTTTCAGGGACTTTGAAAAAATTTCAACTGGAATTTTAGCCATTTTTTGACGTGAAATTGTAAACACGTGGCCATGGATTTTGAAAATTCTAGAGAGAATTTTAAAAGCTTCAAGAGAATTTCAACATTTTTGAGAGGGATTTGAAAAGTTTCAATGGGAATGGGAAGAATTGGGACAAAAATTGGAAAATTTTTAAGGGACTTTGAAAAAATTTCAACTGGAATTTTAGCCATTTTTTGACGTGAAATTGTAAACATGTGGACATGGATTTTGAAAATTCTAGAGAGAATTTTAAAAGCTTCAACAGAATTTCAACAATTTTGAGAGGGATTTGAAAAGTTTCAATGGGAATGGGAAGAATTGGGACAAAAATTGGAAAATTTTTAAGGGACTTTGAAAAAATTTCAACTGGAATTTTAGCAATTATTTGACGGGAAATTGTAAACATGTGGACATGGATTTTGAAAATTCTAGAGAGAATTTTAAAAGCTTCAACAGAATTTCAACAATTTGGAGAGGGATTTGACAAGTTTCAATGCGAATGGGAAGAATTGGGACAAAAATTGGAAAATTTTTAAGGGACTTTGAAAAAATTTCAACTGGAATTTTAGTAATTTTTTGACGTGAAATTGTAAACATGTGGCCATGGATTTTGAAAATTCTAGAGAGAATTTTAAAAGCTTCAAGAGAATTTCAACAATTTTGAGAGGGATTTGAAAAGTTTCAATGGGAATGGGAAGAATTGGGACAAAAATTGGAAAATTTTTAAGGGACTTTGAAAAAATTTCAACTGGAATTTTACCATTTTTTTTACGTGAAATTGTAAACATGTGGACATGGATTTTGAAAATTCTAGAGAGAATTTTAAAAGCTTCAACAGAATTTCAACAATTTTGAGAGGGATTTGAAAAGTTTCAATGGGAATGGGAAGAATTGGGACAAAAATTGGAAAATTTTTAAGGGACTTTGAAAAAATTTCAACTGGAATTTTAGCCATTTTTTGACGTGAAATTGTAAACATGTGGACATGGATTTTGAAAATTCTAGAGAGAATTTTAAAAGCTTCAACAGAATTTCAACAATTTTGAGAGGGATCTGCAAAGTTTCAATGGGAATGGGAAGAATTGGGACAAAAATTGGAAAATTTTTAAGGGACTTTGAAAAAATTTCAACTGGAATTTTACCATTTTTTTTACGTGAAATTGTAAACATGTGGACATGGATTTTGAAAATTCTAGAGAGAATTTTAAAAGCTTCAACAGAATTTCAACAATTTGGAGAGGGATTTGAAAAGTTTCAATGGGAATGGGAAGAATTGGGACAAAAATTGGAAAATTTTTAAGGGACTTTGAAAAAATTTCAACTGGAATTTTACCATTTTTTTTACGTGAAATTGTAAACATGTGGACATGGATTTTGAAAATTCTAGAGAGAATTTTAAAAGCTTCAACAGAATTTCAACAATGTTGAGAGGGATTTGAAAAGTTTCAATGGGAATGGGAAGAATTGGGACAAAAATTGGAAAATTTTTCAGGGACTTTGAAAAAATTTCAACTGGAATTTTAGCCATTTTTTGACGTGAAATTGTAAACATGTGGACATGGATTTTGAAAATTCTAGAGAGAATTTTAAAAGCTTCAACAGAATTTCAACAATTTTGAGAGGGATCTGCAAAGTTTCAATGGGAATGGGAAGAATTGGGACAAAAATTGGAAAATTTTTAAGGGACTTTGAAAAAATTTCAACTGGAATTTTACCATTTTTTTTACGTGAAATTGTAAACATGTGGACATGGATTTTGAAAATTCTAGAGAGAATTTTAAAAGCTTCAACAGAATTTCAACAATTTTGAGAGGGATTTGAAAAGTTTCAATGGGAATGGGAAGAATTGGGACAAAAATTGGAAAATTTTTAAGGGACTTTGAAAAAATTTCAACTGGAATTTTACCATTTTTTTTACGTGAAATTGTAAACATGTGGACATGGATTTTGAAAATTCTAGAGAGAATTTTAAAAGCTTCAACAGAATTTCAACAATGTTGAGAGGGATTTGAAAAGTTTCAATGGGAATGGGAAGAATTGGGACAAAAATTGGAAAATTTTTCAGGGACTTTGAAAAAATTTCAACTGGAATTTTAGCCATTTTTTGACGTGAAATTGTAAACATGTGGCCATGGATTTTGAAAATTCTAGAGAGAATTTTAAAAGCTTCAAGAGAATTTCAACAATTTTGAGAGGGATTTGAAAAGTTTCAATGGGAATGGGAAGAATTGGGACAAAAATTGGAAAATTTTTAAGGGACTTTGAAAAAATTTCAACTGGAATTTTACCATTTTTTTTACGTGAAATTGTAAACATGTGGACATGGATTTTGAAAATTCTAGAGAGAATTTTAAAAGCTTCAACAGAATTTCAACAATTTTGAGAGGGATTTGAAAAGTTTCAATGGGAATGGGAAGAATTGGGACAAAAATTGGAAAATTTTTAAGGGACTTTGAAAAAATTTCAACTGGAATTTTAGCCATTTTTTGACGTGAAATTGTAAACATGTGGACATGGATTTTGAAAATTCTAGAGAGAATTTTAAAAGCTTCAACAGAATTTCAACAATTTTGAGAGGGATCTGCAAAGTTTCAATGGGAATGGGAAGAATTGGGACAAAAATTGGAAAATTTTTAAGGGACTTTGAAAAAATTTCAACTGGAATTTTACCATTTTTTTTACGTGAAATTGTAAACATGTGGCCATGGATTTTGAAAATTCTAGAGAGAATTTTAAAAGCTTCAACAGAATTTCAACAATGTTGAGAGGGATTTGAAAAGTTTCAATGGGAATGGGAAGAATTGGGACAAAAATTGGAAAATTTTTAAGGGACTTTGAAAAAATTTCAACTGGAATTTTAGCCATTTTTTGACGTGAAATTGTAAACATGTGGCCATGGATTTTGAAAATTCTAGAGAGAATTTTAAAAGCTTCAACAGAATTTCAACAATTTTGAGAGGAATTTGAAAAGTTTCAATGGGAATGGGAAGAATTGGGACAAAAATTGGAAAAGTTTTAAGGGACTTTGAAAAAATTTCAACTGGAATTTTAGCCATTTTTTGACGTGAAATTGTAAACATGTGGACATGGATTTTGAAAATTCTAGAGAGAATTTTAAAAGCTTCAAGAGAATTTCAACAATTTTGAGAGGGATTTGAAAAGTTTCAATGGGAATGGGAAGAATTGGGACAAAAATTGGAAAATTTTTAAGGGACTTTGAAAAAATTTCAACTGGAATTTTAGCCATTTTTTGACGTGAAATTGTAAACATGTGGACATGGATTTTGAAAATTCTAGAGAGAATTTTAAAAGCTTTAACAGAATTTCTACAATTTTGAGAGGGATTTGAAAAGTTTCAATGGGAATGGGAAGAATTGGGACAAAAACTGGAAAATTTTTAAGGGACTTTGAAAAAATTTCAACTGGAATTTTAGCAATTATTTGACGGGAAATTGTAAACATGTGGACATGGATTTTGAAAATTCTAGAGAGAATTTTAAAAGCTTCAACAGAATTTCAACAATTTGGAGAGGGATTTGACAAGTTTCAATGGGAATGGGAAGAATTGGGACAAAAATTGGAAAATTTTTCAGGGACTTTGAAAAAATTTCAACTGGAATTTTAGCCATTTTTTGACGTGAAATTGTAAACATGTGGCCATGGATTTTGAAAATTCTAGAGAGAATTTTAAAAGCTTCAACAGAATTTCAACAATTTTGAGAGGGATTTGAAAAGTTTCAATGGGAATGGGAAGAATTGGGACAAAAATTGGAAAATTTTTAAGGGACTTTGAAAAAATTTCAACTGGAATTTTAGCCATTTTTTGACGTGAAATTGTAAATATGTGGACATGGACTTTGAAAATTCTAGAGAGAATTTTAAAAGCTTCAAGAGAATTTCAACAATTTTGAGAGGGATTTGAAAAGTTTCAATGGGAATGGGAAGAATTGGGACAAAAATTGGAAAATTTTTAAGGGACTTTGAAAAAATTTCAACTGGAATTTTAGCCATTTTTTGATGTGAAATTGTAAACATGTGGCCATGGATTTTGAAAATTCTAGAGAGAATTTTAAAAGCTTCAACAGAATTTCAACAATTTTGAGAGGGATTTGAAAAGTTTCAATGGGAATGGGAAGAATTGGGACAAAAATTGGAAAATTTTGAAGGGACTTTGAAAAAATTTCAACTGGAATTTTAGCCATTTTTTGACGTGAAATTGTAAACTTGTGGCCATGGATTTTGAAAATTCTAGAGAGAATTTTAAAAGCTTTAACAGAATTTCAACAATTTTGAGAGGGATTTGAAAAGTTTCAATGGGAATGGGAAGAATTGGGACAAAAATTGGAAAATTTTTAAGGGACTTTGAAAAAATTTCAACTGGAATTTTAGCCATTTTTTGACGTGAAATTGTAAACATGTGGCCATGGATTTTGAAAATTCTAGAGAGAATTTTAAAAGCTTCAACAGAATTTCAACAATGTTGAGAGGGATTTGAAAAGTTTCAATGGGAATGGGAAGAATTGGGACAAAAATTGGAAAATTTTTAAGGGACTTTGAAAAAATTTCAACTGGAATTTTACCATTTTTTTTACGTGAAATTGTAAACATGTGGACATGGATTTTGAAAATTCTAGAGAGAATTTTAAAAGCTTCAACAGAATTTCAACAATTTGGAGAGGGATTTGAAAAGTTTCAATGGGAATGGGAAGAATTGGGACAAAAATTGGAAAATTTTTAAGGGACTTTGAAAAAATTTCAACTGGAATTTTAGCCATTTTTTGACGTGAAATTGTAAACATGTGGCCATGGATTTTGAAAATTCTAGAGAGAATTTTAAAAGCTTCAACAGAATTTCAACAATGTTGAGAGGGATTTGAAAAGTTTCAATGGGAATGGGAAGAATTGGGACAAAAATTGGAAAAGTTTTAAGGGACTTTGAAAAAATTTCAACTGGAATTTTAACCATTTTTTGACGTGAAATTGTAAACATGTGGACATGGATTTTGAAAATTCTAGAGAGAATTTTAAAAGCTTCAAGAGAATTTCAACAATTTTGAGAGGGATTTGAAAAGTTTCAATGGGAATGGGAAGAATTGGGACAAAAATTGGAAAATTTTTAAGGGACTTTGAAAAAATTTCAACTGGAATTTTAGCAATTATTTGACGTGAAATTGTAAACATGTGGACATGGATTTTGAAAATTCTAGAGAGAATTTTAAAAGCTTCAAGAGAATTTCAACAATTTTGAGAGGGATTTGAAAAGTTTCAATGGGAATGGGAAGAATTGGGACAAAAATTGGAAAATTTTTAAGGGACTTTGAAAAAATTTCAACTGGAATTTTAGCAATTATTTGACGGGAAATTGTAAACATGTGGACATGGATTTTGAAAATTCTAGAGAGAATTTTAAAAGCTTCAACAGAATTTCAACAATTTGGAGAGGGATTTGACAAGTTTCAATGGGAATGGGAAGAATTGGGACAAAAATTGGAAAATTTTTCAGGGACTTTGAAAAAATTTCAACTGGAATTTTAGCCATTTTTTGACGTGAAATTGTAAACATGTGGCCATGGATTTTGAAAATTCTAGAGAGAATTTTAAAAGCTTCAAGAGAATTTCAACAATTTTGAGAGGGATTTGAAAAGTTTCAATGGGAATGGGAAGAATTGGGACAAAAATTGGAAAATTTTTAAGGGACTTTGAAAAAATTTCAACTGGAATTTTACCATTTTTTTTACGTGAAATTGTAAACATGTGGACATGGATTTTGAAAATTCTAGAGAGAATTTTAAAAGCTTCAAGAGAATTTCAACAATTTTGAGAGGGATTTGAAAAGTTTCAATGGGAATGGGAAGAATTGGGACAAAAATTGGAAAATTTTTAAGGGACTTTGAAAAAATTTCAACTGGAATTTTAGCCATTTTTTGACGTGAAATTGTAAACATGTGGCCATGGATTTTGAAAATTCTAGAGAGAATTTTAAAAGCTTCAAGAGAATTTCAACAATTTTGAGAGGGATCTGCAAAGTTTCAATGGGAATGGGAAGAATTGGGACAAAAATTGGAAAATTTTTAAGGGACTTTGAAAAAATTTCAACTGGAATTTTAGCCATTTTTTGACGTGAAATTGTAAACTTGTGGCCATGGATTTTGAAAATTCTAGAGAGAATTTTAAAAGCTTTAACAGAATTTCAACAATTTTGAGAGGGATTTGAAAAGTTTCAATGGGAATGGGAAGAATTGGGACAAAAATTGGAAAATTTTTAAGGGACTTTGAAAAAATTTCAACTGGAATTTTAGCCATTTTTTGACGTGAAATTGTAAACATGTGGCCATGGATTTTGAAAATTCTAGAGAGAATTTTAAAAGCTTCAACAGAATTTCAACAATTTTGAGAGGAATTTGAAAAGTTTCAATGGGAATGGGAAGAATTGGGACAAAAATTGGAAAATTTTTAAGGGACTTTGAAAAAATTTCAACTGGAATTTTACCATTTTTTTTACGTGAAATTGTAAACATGTGGCCATGGATTTTGAAAATTCTAGAGAGAATTTTAAAAGCTTCAACAGAATTTCAACAATTTGGAGAGGGATTTGAAAAGTTTCAATGGGAATGGGAAGAATTGGGACAAAAATTGGAAAATTTTTAAGGGACTTTGAAAAAATTTCAACTGGAATTTTAGCCATTTTTTGACGTGAAATTGTAAACATGTGGCCATGGATTTTGAAAATTCTAGAGAGAATTTTAAAAGCTTCAACAGAATTTCAACAATGTTGAGAGGGATTTGAAAAGTTTCAATGGGAATGGGAAGAATTGGGACAAAAATTGGAAAATTTTTAAGGGACTTTGAAAAAATTTCAACTGGAATTTTAGCCATTTTTTGACGTGAAATTGTAAACATGTGGCCATGGATTTTGAAAATTCTAGAGAGAATTTTAAAAGCTTCAACAGAATTTCAACAATTTTGAGAGGAATTTGAAAAGTTTCAATGGGAATGGGAAGAATTGGGACAAAAATTGGAAAATTTTTAAGGGACTTTGAAAAAATTTCAACTGGAATTTTAGCCATTTTTTGACGTGAAATTGTAAACATGTGGACATGGATTTTGAAAATTCTAGAGAGAATTTTAAAAGCTTCAAGAGAATTTCAACAATTTTGAGAGGGATTTGAAAAGTTTCAATGGGAATGGGAAGAATTGGGACAAAAATTGGAAAATTTTTAAGGGACTTTGAAAAAATTTCAACTGGAATTTTAGCCATTTTTTGACGTGAAATTGTAAACATGTGGACATGGATTTTGAAAATTCTAGAGAGAATTTTAAAAGCTTTAACAGAATTTCTACAATTTTGAGAGGGATTTGAAAAGTTTCAATGGGAATGGGAAGAATTGGGACAAAAATTGGAAAATTTTTAAGGGACTTTGAAAAAATTTCAACTGGAATTTTAGCAATTATTTGACGGGAAATTGTAAACATGTGGACATGGATTTTGAAAATTCTAGAGAGAATTTTAAAAGCTTCAACAGAATTTCAACAATTTGGAGAGGGATTTGACAAGTTTCAATGGGAATGGGAAGAATTGGGACAAAAATTGGAAAATTTTTCAGGGACTTTGAAAAAATTTCAACTGGAATTTTAGCCATTTTTTGACGTGAAATTGTAAACATGTGGCCATGGATTTTGAAAATTCTAGAGAGAATTTTAAAAGCTTCAAGAGAATTTCAACAATTTTGAGAGGGATTTGAAAAGTTTCAATGGGAATGGGAAGAATTGGGACAAAAATTGGAAAATTTTTAAGGGACTTTGAAAAAATTTCAACTGGAATTTTACCATTTTTTTTACGTGAAATTGTAAACATGTGGACATGGATTTTGAAAATTCTAGAGAGAATTTTAAAAGCTTTAACAGAATTTCAACAATTTGGAGAGGGATTTGAAAAGTTTCAATGGGAATGGGAAGAATTGGGACAAAAATTGGAAAATTTTTAAGGGACTTTGAAAAAATTTCAACTGGAATTTTAGCCATTTTTTGACGTGAAATTGTAAACATGTGGCCATGGATTTTGAAAATTCTAGAGAGAATTTTAAAAGCTTCAACAGAATTTCAACAATTTTGAGAGGGATTTGAAAAGTTTCAATGGGAATGGGAAGAATTGGGACAAAAATTGGAAAATTTTTAAGGGACTTTGAAAAAATTTCAACTGGAATTTTAGCCATTTTGTTACGTGAAATTGTAAACATGTGGACATGGATTTTGAAAATTCTAGAGAGAATTTTAAAAGCTTCAACAGAATTTCAACAATTTTGAGAGGGATTTGAAAAGTTTCAATGGGAATGGGAAGAATTGGGACAAAAATTGGAAAATTTTTAAGGGACTTTGAAAAAATTTCAACTGGAATTTTACCATTTTTTTTACGTGAAATTGTAAACATGTGGACATGGATTTTGAAAATTCTAGAGAGAATTTTAAAAGGTTCAACAGAATTTCAACAATTTGGAGAGGGATTTGAAAAGTTTCAATGGGAATGGGAAGAATTGGGACAAAAATTGGAAAATTTGTAAGGGACTTTGAAAAAATTTCAACTGGAATTTTAGCCATTTTTTGACGTGAAATTGTAAACATGTGGCCATGGATTTTGAAAATTCTAGAGAGAATTTTAAAAGCTTCAACAGAATTTCAACAATGTTGAGAGGGATTTGAAAAGTTTCAATGGGAATGGGAAGAATTGGGACAAAAATTGGAAAATTTTTAAGGGACTTTGAAAAAATTTCAACTGGAATTTTAGCCATTTTTTGACGTGAAATTGTAAACATGTGGACATGGATTTTGAAAATTCTAGAGAGAATTTTAAAAGCTTCAAGAGAATTTCAACAATTTGGAGAGGGATTTGAAAAGTTTCAATGGGAATGGGAAGAATTGGGACAAAAATTGGAAAATTTTTAAGGGACTTTGAAAAAATTTCAACTGGAATTTTAGCCATTTTTTGACGTGAAATTGTAAACATGTGGACATGGATTTTGAAAATTCTAGAGAGAATTTTAAAAGCTTTAACAGAATTTCTACAATTTTGAGAGGGATTTGAAAAGTTTCAATGGGAATGGGAAGAATTGGGACAAAAATTGGAAAATTTTTAAGGGACTTTGAAAAAATTTCAACTGGAATTTTAGCAATTATTTGACGGGAAATTGTAAACATGTGGACATGGATTTTGAAAATTCTAGAGAGAATTTTAAAAGCTTCAACAGAATTTCAACAATTTGGAGAGGGATTTGACAAGTTTCAATGGGAATGGGAAGAATTGGGACAAAAATTGGAAAATTTTTAAGGGACTTTGAAAAAATTTCAACTGGAATTTTAGCCATTTTTTGACGTGAAATTGTAAACATGTGGCCATGGATTTTGAAAATTCTAGAGAGAATTTTAAAAGCTTCAACAGAATTTCAACAATTTTGAGAGGGATTTGAAAAGTTTCAATGGGGATGGGAAGAATTGGGACAAAAATTGGAAAATTTTTAAGGGACTTTGAAAAAATTTCAACTGGAATTTTAGCCATTTTTTGACGTGAAATTGTAAACATGTGGACATGGATTTTGAAAATTCTAGAGAGAATTTTAAAAGCTTCAACAGAATTTCAACAATTTGGAGAGGGATTTGAAAAGTTTCAATGGGAATGGGAAGAATTGGGACAAAAATTGGAAAATTTTTAAGGGACTTTGAAAAAATTTCAACTGGAATTTTAGCCATTTTTTAATGTGAAATTGTAAACATGTGGCCATGGATTTTGAAAATTCTAGAGAGAATTTTAAAAGCTTCAACAGAATTTCAACAATTTTGAGAGGGATTTGAAAAGTTTCAATGGGAATGGGAAGAATTGGGACAAAAATTGGAAAATTTTGAAGGGACTTTGAAAAAATTTCAACTGGAATTTTAGCAATTATTTGACGGGAAATTGTAAACATGTGGACATGGATTTTGAAAATTCTAGAGAGAATTTTAAAAGCTTCAACAGAATTTCAACAATTTGGAGAGGGATTTGAAAAGTTTCAATGCGAATGGGAAGAATTGGGACAAAAATTGGAAAATTTTGAAGGGACTTTGAAAAAATTTCAACTGGAATTTTAGTAATTTTTTGACGTGAAATTGTAAACATGTGGCCATGGATTTTGAAAATTCTAGAGAGAATTTTAAAAGCTTCAAGAGAATTTCAACAATTTGGAGAGAGATTTGACAAGTTTCAATGGGAATGGGAAGAATTGGGACAAAAATTGGAAAATTTTTAAGGGACTTTGAAAAAATTTCAACTGGAATTTTACCATTTTTTTTACGTGAAATTGTAAACATGTGGCCATGGATTTTGAAAATTCTAGAGAGAATTTTAAAAGCTTCAAGAGAATTTCAACAATTTTGAGAGGGATTTGAAAAGTTTCAATGGGAATGGGAAGAATTGGGACAAAAATTGGAAAATTTTTAAGGGACTTTGAAAAAATTTCAACTGGAATTTTAGCCATTTTTTGACGTGAAATTGTAAACATGTGGCCATGGATTTTGAAAATTCTAGAGAGAATTTTAAAAGCTTCAAGAGAATTTCAACAATTTGGAGAGGGATCTGCAAAGTTTCAATGGGAATGGGAAGAATTGGGACAAAAATTGGAAAATTTTTAAGGGACTTTGAAAAAATTTCAACTGGAATTTTAGCCATTTTTTGACGTGAAATTGTAAACTTGTGGCCATGGATTTTGAAAATTCTAGAGAGAATTTTAAAAGCTTCAACAGAATTTCAACAATTTTGAGAGGGATTTGAAAAGTTTCAATGGGAATGGGAAGAATTGGGACAAAAATTGGAAAATTTTTAAGGGACTTTGAAAAAATTTCAACTGGAATTTTACCATTTTTTTTACGTGAAATTGTAAACATGTGGACATGGATTTTGAAAATTCTAGAGAGAATTTTAAAAGCTTCAAGAGAATTTCAACAATTTTGAGAGGGATTTGAAAAGTTTCAATGGGAATGGGAAGAATTGGGACAAAAATTGGAAAATTTTTAAGGGACTTTGAAAAAATTTCAACTGGAATTTTAGCCATTTTTTGACGTGAAATTGTAAACATGTGGCCATGGATTTTGAAAATTCTAGAGAGAATTTTAAAAGCTTCAAGAGAATTTCAACAATTTGGAGAGGGATTTGAAAAGTTTCAATGGGAATGGGAAGAATTGGGACAAAAATTGGAAAATTTTTAAGGGACTTTGAAAAAATTTCAACTGGAATTTTAGCCATTTTTTGACGTGAAATTGTAAACATGTGGACATGGATTTTGAAAATTCTAGAGAGAATTTTAAAAGCTTTAACAGAATTTCTACAATTTTGAGAGGGATTTGAAAAGTTTCAATGGGAATGGGAAGAATTGGGACAAAAATTGGAAAATTTTTAAGGGACTTTGAAAAAATTTCAACTGGAATTTTAGCAATTATTTGACGGGAAATTGTAAACATGTGGACATGGATTTTGAAAATTCTAGAGAGAATTTTAAAAGCTTCAACAGAATTTCAACAATTTGGAGAGGGATTTGACAAGTTTCAATGGGAATGGGAAGAATTGGGACAAAAATTGGAAAATTTTTAAGGGACTTTGAAAAAATTTCAACTGGAATTTTAGCCATTTTTTGACGTGAAATTGTAAACATGTGGCCATGGATTTTGAAAATTCTAGAGAGAATTTTAAAAGCTTCAACAGAATTTCAACAATTTTGAGAGGGATTTGAAAAGTTTCAATGGGGATGGGAAGAATTGGGACAAAAATTGGAAAATTTTTAAGGGACTTTGAAAAAATTTCAACTGGAATTTTAGCCATTTTTTGACGTGAAATTGTAAACATGTGGACATGGATTTTGAAAATTCTAGAGAGAATTTTAAAAGCTTCAACAGAATTTCAACAATTTGGAGAGGGATTTGAAAAGTTTCAATGGGAATGGGAAGAATTGGGACAAAAATTGGAAAATTTTTAAGGGACTTTGAAAAAATTTCAACTGGAATTTTAGCCATTTTTTAATGTGAAATTGTAAACATGTGGCCATGGATTTTGAAAATTCTAGAGAGAATTTTAAAAGCTTCAACAGAATTTCAACAATTTTGAGAGGGATTTGAAAAGTTTCAATGGGAATGGGAAGAATTGGGACAAAAATTGGAAAATTTTTAAGGGACTTTGAAAAAATTTCAACTGGAATTTTAGCAATTATTTGACGGGAAATTGTAAACATGTGGACATGGATTTTGAAAATTCTAGAGAGAATTTTAAAAGCTTCAACAGAATTTCAACAATTTGGAGAGGGATTTGAAAAGTTTCAATGCGAATGGGAAGAATTGGGACAAAAATTGGAAAATTTTGAAGGGACTTTGAAAAAATTTCAACTGGAATTTTAGTAATTTTTTGACGTGAAATTGTAAACATGTGGCCATGGATTTTGAAAATTCTAGAGAGAATTTTAAAAGCTTCAAGAGAATTTCAACAATTTGGAGAGAGATTTGACAAGTTTCAATGGGAATGGGAAGAATTGGGACAAAAATTGGAAAATTTTTAAGGGACTTTGAAAAAATTTCAACTGGAATTTTACCATTTTTTTTACGTGAAATTGTAAACATGTGGACATGGATTTTGAAAATTCTAGAGAGAATTTTAAAAGCTTCAAGAGAATTTCAACAATTTTGAGAGGGATTTGAAAAGTTTCAATGGGAATGGGAAGAATTGGGACAAAAATTGGAAAATTTTTAAGGGACTTTGAAAAAATTTCAACTGGAATTTTAGCCATTTTTTGACGTGAAATTGTAAACATGTGGCCATGGATTTTGAAAATTCTAGAGAGAATTTTAAAAGCTTCAAGAGAATTTCAACAATTTTGAGAGGGATCTGCAAAGTTTCAATGGGAATGGGAAGAATTGGGACAAAAATTGGAAAATTTTTAAGGGACTTTGAAAAAATTTCAACTGGAATTTTAGCCATTTTTTGACGTGAAATTGTAAACTTGTGGCCATGGATTTTGAAAATTCTAGAGAGAATTTTAAAAGCTTTAACAGAATTTCAACAATTTTGAGAGGGATTTGAAAAGTTTCAATGGGAATGGGAAGAATTGGGACAAAAATTGGAAAATTTTGAAGGGACTTTGAAAAAATTTCAACTGGAATTTTAGCCATTTTTTGACGTGAAATTGTAAATATGTGGACATGGACTTTGAAAATTCTAGAGAGAATTTTAAAAGCTTCAAGAGAATTTCAACAATTTTGAGAGGGATTTGAAAAGTTTCAATGGGAATGGGAAGAATTGGGACAAAAATTGGAAAATTTTTAAGGGACTTTGAAAAAATTTCAACTGGAATTTTAGCCATTTTTTGACGTGAAATTGTAAACATGTGGCCATGGATTTTGAAAATTCTAGAGAGAATTTTAAAAGCTTCAACAGAATTTCAACAATTTTGAGAGGGATTTGAAAAGTTTCAATGGGAATGGGAAGAATTGGGACAAAAATTGGAAAATTTTTAAGGGACTTCGAAAAAATTTCAACTGGAATTTTAGCCATTTTGTTACGTGAAATTGTAAACATGTGGACATGGATTTTGAAAATTCTAGAGAGAATTTTAAAAGCTTCAACAGAATTTCAACAATTTTGAGAGGGATTTGAAAAGTTTCAATGGGAATGGGAAGAATTGGGACAAAAATTGGAAAATTTTTAAGGGACTTTGAAAAAATTTCAACTGGAATTTTACCATTTTTTTGACGTGAAATTGTAAACATGTGGACATGGATTTTGAAAATTCTAGAGAGAATTTTAAAAGCTTCAAGAGAATTTCAACAATTTTGAGAGGGATTTGAAAAGTTTCAATGGGGATGGGAAGAATTGGGACAAAAATTGGAAAATTTTTAAGGGACTTTGAAAAAATTTCAACTGGAATTTTAGCCATTTTTTGACGTGAAATTGTAAACATGTGGCCATGGATTTTGAAAATTCTAGAGAGAATTTTAAAAGCTTCAACAGAATTTCAACAATGTTGAGAGGGATTTGAAAAGTTTCAATGGGAATGGGAAGAATTGGGACAAAAATTGGAAAATTTTTAAGGGACTTTGAAAAAATTTCAACTGGAATTTTAGCCATTTTTTGACGTGAAATTGTAAACATGTGGCCATGGATTTTGAAAATTCTAGAGAGAATTTTAAAAGCTTCAAGAGAATTTCAACAATTTTGAGAGGGATTTGAAAAGTTTCAATGGGAATGGGAAGAATTGGGACAAAAATTGGAAAATTTTTAAGGGACTTTGAAAAAATTTCAACTGGAATTTTAGCCATTTTTTGACGTGAAATTGTAAACATGTGGACATGGATTTTGAAAATTCTAGAGAGAATTTTAAAAGCTTCAAGAGAATTTCAACAATTTTGAGAGGGATTTGAAAAGTTTCAATGGGAATGGGAAGAATTGGGACAAAAATTGGAAAATTTTTAAGGGACTTTGAAAAAATTTCAACTGGAATTTTAGCCATTTTTTGACGTGAAATTGTAAACATATGGACATGGATTTTGAAAATTCTAGAGAGAATTTTAAAAGCTTTAACAGAATTTCTACAATTTTGAGAGGGATTTGACAAGTTTCAATGGGAATGGGAAGAATTGGGACAAAAATTGGAAAATTTTTAAGGGACTTTGAAAAAATTTCAACTGGAATTTTAGCAATTATTTGACGGGAAATTGTAAACATGTGGACATGGATTTTGAAAATTCTAGAGAGAATTTTAAAAGCTTCAACAGAATTTCAACAATTTGGAGAGGGATTTGACAAGTTTCAATGGGAATGGGAAGAATTGGGACAAAAATTGGAAAATTTTTAAGGGACTTTGAAAAAATTTCAACTGGAATTTTAGCCATTTTTTGACGTGAAATTGTAAACATGTGGCCATGGATTTTGAAAATTCTAGAGAGAATTTTAAAAGCTTCAACAGAATTTCAACAATTTTGAGAGGGATTTGAAAAGTTTCAATGGGGATGGGAAGAATTGGGACAAAAATTGGAAAATTTTTAAGGGACTTTGAAAAAATTTCAACTGGAATTTTAGCCATTTTTTGACGTGAAATTGTAAACATGTGGCCATGGATTTTGAAAATTCTAGAGAGAATTTTAAAAGCTTCAACAGAATTTCAACAATTTGGAGAGGGATTTGAAAAGTTTCAATGGGAATGGGAAGAATTGGGACAAAAATTGGAAAATTTTTAAGGGACTTTGAAAAAATTTCAACTGGAATTTTAGCAATTATTTGACGGGAAATTGTAAACATGTGGACATGGATTTTGAAAATTCTAGAGAGAATTTTAAAAGCTTCAACAGAATTTCAACAATTTGGAGAGGGATTTGAAAAGTTTCAATGCGAATGGGAAGAATTGGGACAAAAATTGGAAAATTTTGAAGGGACTTTGAAAAAATTTCAACTGGAATTTTAGTAATTTTTTGACGTGAAATTGTAAACATGTGGCCATGGATTTTGAAAATTCTAGAGAGAATTTTAAAAGCTTCAAGAGAATTTCAACAATTTGGAGAGAGATTTGACAAGTTTCAATGGGAATGGGAAGAATTGGGACAAAAATTGGAAAATTTTTAAGGGACTTTGAAAAAATTTCAACTGGAATTTTACCATTTTTTTTTACGTGAAATTGTAAACATGTGGACATGGATTTTGAAAATTCTAGAGAGAATTTTAAAAGCTTCAAGAGAATTTCAACAATTTTGAGAGGGATTTGAAAAGTTTCAATGGGAATGGGAAGAATTGGGACAAAAATTGGAAAATTTTTAAGGGACTTTGAAAAAATTTCAACTGGAATTTTAGCCATTTTTTGACGTGAAATTGTAAACATGTGGCCATGGATTTTGAAAATTCTAGAGAGAATTTTAAAAGCTTCAAGAGAATTTCAACAATTTTGAGAGGGATCTGCAAAGTTTCAATGGGAATGGGAAGAATTGGGACAAAAATTGGAAAATTTTTAAGGGACTTTGAAAAAATTTCAACTGGAATTTTAGCCATTTTTTGACGTGAAATTGTAAACTTGTGGCCATGGATTTTGAAAATTCTAGAGAGAATTTTAAAAGCTTTAACAGAATTTCAACAATTTTGAGAGGGATTTGAAAAGTTTCAATGGGAATGGGAAGAATTGGGACAAAAATTGGAAAATTTTTAAGGGACTTTGAAAAAATTTCAACTGGAATTTTAGCCATTTTTTGACGTGAAATTGTAAATATGTGGACATGGACTTTGAAAATTCTAGAGAGAATTTTAAAAGCTTCAAGAGAATTTCAACAATTTTGAGAGGGATTTGAAAAGTTTCAATGGGAATGGGAAGAATTGGGACAAAAATTGGAAAATTTTGAAGGGACTTTGAAAAAATTTCAACTGGAATTTTAGCCATTTTTTGACGTGAAATTGTAAACATGTGGCCATGGATTTTGAAAATTCTAGAGAGAATTTTAAAAGCTTCAACAGAATTTCAACAATTTTGAGAGGGATTTGAAAAGTTTCAATGGGAATGGGAAGAATTGGGACAAAAATTGGAAAATTTTTAAGGGACTTTGAAAAAATTTCAACTGGAATTTTAGCCATTTTGTTACGTGAAATTGTAAACATGTGGACATGGATTTTGAAAATTCTAGAGAGAATTTTAAAAGCTTCAACAGAATTTCAACAATTTTGAGAGGGATTTGAAAAGTTTCAATGGGAATGGGAAGAATTGGGACAAAAATTGGAAAATTTTTAAGGGACTTTGAAAAAATTTCAACTGGAATTTTAGCCATTTTTTGACGTGAAATTGTAAATATGTGGACATGGACTTTGAAAATTCTAGAGAGAATTTTAAAAGCTTCAAGAGAATTTCAACAATTTTGAGAGGGATTTGAAAAGTTTCAATGGGAATGGGAAGAATTGGGACAAAAATTGGAAAATTTTTAAGGGACTTTGAAAAAATTTCAACTGGAATTTTAGCCATTTTTTGATGTGAAATTGTAAACATGTGGCCATGGATTTTGAAAATTCTAGAGAGAATTTTAAAAGCTTCAACAGAATTTCAACAATTTTGAGAGGGATTTGAAAAGTTTCAATGGGAATGGGAAGAATTGGGACAAAAATTGGAAAATTTTGAAGGGACTTTGAAAAAATTTCAACTGGAATTTTAGCCATTTTTTGACATGAAATTGTAAACATGTGGCCATGGATTTTGAAAATTCTAGAGAGAATTTTAAAAGCTTCAAGAGAATTTCAACAATTTTGAGAGGGATTTGAAAAGTTTCAATGGGAATGGGAAGAATTGGGACAAAAATTGGAAAATTTTTAAGGGACTTTGAAAAAATTTCATCTGGAATTTTAGCCATTTTTTGACGTGAAATTGTAAACATGTGGACATGGATTTTGAAAATTCTAGAGAGAATTTTAAAAGCTTCAACAGAATTTCAACAATTTTGAGAGGGATTTGAAAAGTTTCAATGGGAATGGGAAGAATTGGGACAAAAATTGGAAAATTTTTAAGGGACTTTGAAAAAATTTCAACTGGAATTTTAGCCATTTTTTGACGTGAAATTGTAAACATGTGGCCATGGATTTTGAAAATTCTAGAGAGAATTTTAAAAGCTTCAACAGAATTTCAACAATTTGGAGAGGGATTTGAAAAGTTTCAATGGGAATGGGAAGAATTGGGACAAAAATTGGAAAATTTTGAAGGGACTTTGAAAAAATTTCAACTGGAATTTTAGCCATTTTTTGACGTGAAATTGTAAACTTGTGGCCATGGATTTTGAAAATTCTAGAGAGAATTTTAAAAGCTTCAAGAGAATTTCAACAATTTGGAGAGGGATTTGAAAAGTTTCAATGGGAATGGGAAGAATTGGGACAAAAATTGGAAAATTTTTAAGGGACTTTGAAAAAATTTCAACTGGAATTTTAGCCATTTTTTGACGTGAAATTGTAAACATGTGGACATGGATTTTGAAAATTCTAGAGAGAATTTTAAAAGCTTCAACAGAATTTCAACAATGTTGAGAGGGATTTGAAAAGTTTCAATGGGAATGGGAAGAATTGGGACAAAAATTGGAAAATTTTGAAGGGACTTTGAAAAAATTTCAACTGGAATTTTACCATTTTTTTTACGTGAAATTGTAAACATGTGGACATGGATTTTGAAAATTCTAGAGAGAATTTTAAAAGGTTCAACAGAATTTCAACAATTTGGAGAGGGATTTGAAAAGTTTCAATGGGAATGGGAAGAATTGGGACAAAAATTGGAAAATTTTTAAGGGACTTTGAAAAAATTTCAACTGGAATTTTAGCAATTATTTGACGGGAAATTGTAAACATGTGGCCATGGATTTTGAAAATTCTAGAGAGAATTTTAAAAGCTTCAACAGAATTTCAACAATTTGGAGAGGGATTTTAAAAGTTTCAATGGGAATGGGAAGAATTGGGACAAAAATTGGAAAATTTTTAAGGGACTTTGAAAAAATTTCAACTGGAATTTTAGCCATTTTTTGACGTGAAATTGTAAACATGTGGACATGGATTTTGAAAATTCTAGAGAGAATTTTAAAAGCTTCAACAGAATTTCAACAATTTTGAGAGGGATTTGAAAGGTTTCAATGGGAATGGGAAGAATTGGGACAAAAATTGGAAAATTTTTAAGGGACTTTGAAAAAATTTCAACTGGAATTTTAGCCATTTTTTGACGTGAAATTGTAAACATGTGGACATGGATTTTGAAAATTCTAGAGAGAATTTTAAAAGCTTCAAGAGAATTTCAACAATTTGGAGAGGGATTTGAAAAGTTTCAATGGGAATGGGAAGAATTGGGACAAAAATTGGAAAATTTTTAAGGGACTTTGAAAAAATTTCAACTGGAATTTTAGCCATTTTTTGACGTGAAATTGTAAACTTGTGGCCATGGATTTTGAAAATTCTAGAGAGAATTTTAAAAGCTTCAACAGAATTTCAACAATTTTGAGAGGGATTTGAAAAGTTTCAATGGGAATGGGAAGAATTGGGACAAAAATTGGAAAATTTTGAAGGGACTTTGAAAAAATTTCAACTGGAATTTTAGCCATTTTTTGACGTGAAATTGTAAACTTGTGGCCATGGATTTTGAAAATTCTAGAGAGAATTTTAAAAGCTTCAAGAGAATTTCAACAATTTTGAGAGGGATTTGAAAAGTTTCAATGGGAATGGGAAGAATTGGGACAAAAATTGGAAAATTTTTAAGGGACTTTGAAAAAATTTCAACTGGAATTTTAGCCATTTTGTTACGTGAAATTGTAAACATGTGGACATGGATTTTGAAAATTCTAGAGAGAATTTTAAAAGCTTCAACAGAATTTCAACAATTTTGAGAGGAATTTGAAAAGTTTCAATGGGAATGGGAAGAATTGGGACAAAAATTGGAAAATTTTGAAGGGACTTTGAAAAAATTTCAACTGGAATTTTACCATTTTTTTTACGTGAAATTGTAAACATGTGGACATGGATTTTGAAAATTCTAGAGAGAATTTTAAAAGCTTCAAGAGAATTTCAACAATTTTGAGAGGGATTTGAAAAGTTTCAATGGGAATGGGAAGAATTGGGACAAAAATTGGAAAATTTTTAAGGGACTTTGAAAAAATTTCAACTGGAATTTTAGCCATTTTTTTACGTGAAATTGTAAACATGTGGCCATGGATTTTGAAAATTCTAGAGAGAATTTTAAAAGCTTCAAGAGAATTTCAACAATTTTGAGAGGGATTTGAAAAGTTTCAATGGGAATGGGAAGAATTGGGACAAAAATTGGAAAATTTTGAAGGGACTTTGAAAAAATTTCAACTGGAATTTTAGCAATTATTTGACGTGAAATTGTAAACATGTGGCCATGGATTTTGAAAATTCTAGAGAGAATTTTAAAAGCTTCAAGAGAATTTCAACAATTTTGAGAGGGATTTGAAAAGTTTCAATGGGAATGGGAAGAATTGGGACAAAAATTGGAAAATTTTTAAGGGACTTTGAAAAAATTTCAACTGGAATTTTAGCCATTTTTTGACGTGAAATTGTAAACATGTGGACATGGATTTTGAAAATTCTAGAGAGAATTTTAAAAGCTTCAACAGAATTTCAACAATTTGGAGAGGGATTTGAAAGGTTTCAATGGGAATGGGAAGAATTGGGACAAAAATTGGAAAATTTTTAAGGGACTTTGAAAAAATTTCAACTGGAATTTTAGCCATTTTTTGACGTGAAATTGTAAACATGTGGCCATGGATTTTGAAAATTCTAGAGAGAATTTTAAAAGCTTCAAGAGAATTTCAACAATTTTGAGAGGGATTTGAAAAGTTTCAATGGGAATGGGAAGAATTGGGACAAAAATTGGAAAATTTTTAAGGGACTTTGAAAAAATTTCAACTGGAATTTTAGCCATTTTTTGACGTGAAATTGTAAACTTGTGGCCATGGATTTTGAAAATTCTAGAGAGAATTTTAAAAGCTTTAACAGAATTTCAACAATTTTGAGAGGGATTTGAAAAGTTTCAATGGGAATGGGAAGAATTGGGACAAAAATTGGAAAATTTTTAAGGGACTTTGAAAAAATTTCAACTGGAATTTTACCATTTTTTTTACGTGAAATTGTAAACATGTGGCCATGGATTTTGAAAATTCTAGAGAGAATTTTAAAAGCTTCAAGAGAATTTCAACAATTTTGAGAGGGATTTGAAAAGTTTCAATGGGAATGGGAAGAATTGGGACAAAAATTGGAAAATTTTTAAGGGACTTTGAAAAAATTTCAACTGGAATTTTAGCCATTTTTTAATGTGAAATTGTACACATGTGGACATGGATTTTGAAAATTCTAGAGAGAATTTTAAAAGCTTCAAGAGAATTTCAACATTTTTGAGAGGGATTTGAAAAGTTTCAATGGGAATGGGAAGAATTGGGACAAAAATTGGAAAATTTTTAAGGGACTTTGAAAAAATTTCAACTGAAATTTTAGCAATTATTTGACGGGAAATTGTAAACATGTGGACATGGATTTTGAAAATTCTAGAGAGAATTTTAAAAGCTTCAACAGAATTTCAACAATTTGGAGAGGGATTTGAAAAGTTTCAATGGGAATGGGAAGAATTGGGACAAAAATTGGAAAATTTTTAAGGGACTTTGAAAAAATTTCAACTGGAATTTTAGCCATTTTTTGACGTGAAATTGTAAACATGTGGACATGGATTTTGAAAATTCTAGAGAGAATTTTAAAAGCTTCAACAGAATTTCAACAATTTGGAGAGGGATTTGAAAAGTTTCAATGGGAATGGGAAGAATTGGGACAAAAATTGGAAAATTTTTAAGGGACTTTGAAAAAATTTCAACTGGAATTTTAGCCATTTTTTGATGTGAAATTGTAAACATGTGGACATGGATTTTGAAAATTCTAGAGAGAATTTTAAAAGCTTCAACAGAATTTCAACAATTTTGAGAGGGATTTGAAAAGTTTCAATGGGAATGGGAAGAATTGGGACAAAAATTGGAAAATTTTTAAGGGACTTTGAAAAATTTCAACTGGAATTTTACCATTTTTTTTACGTGAAATTGTAAACATGTGGCCATGGATTTTGAAAATTCTAGAGAGAATTTTAAAAGCTTCAAGAGAATTTCAACAATTTTGAGAGGGATTTGAAAAGTTTCAATGGGAATGGGAAGAATTGGGACAAAAATTGGAAAATTTTTAAGGGACTTTGAAAAAATTTCAACTGGAATTTTAGCCATTTTTTATGTGAAATTGTAAACATGTGGACATGGATTTTGAAAATTCTAGAGAGAATTTTAAAAGCTTTAACAGAATTTCAACAATTTGGAGAGGGATTTGAAAGGTTTCAATGGGAATGGGAAGAATTGGGACAAAAATTGGAAAATTTTTAAGGGACTTTGAAAAAATTTCAACTGGAATTTTAGCCATTTTTTGACGTGAAATTGTAAACATGTGGACATGGATTTTGAAAATTCTAGAGAGAATTTTAAAAGCTTCAAGAGAATTTCAACAATTTTGAGAGGGATTTGAAAAGTTTCAATGGGAATGGGAAGAATTGGGACAAAAATTGGAAAATTTTTAAGGGACTTTGAAAAAATTTCAACTGGAATTTTAGCCATTTTTTGACGTGAAATTGTAAACTTGTGGCCATGGATTTTGAAAATTCTAGAGAGAATTTTAAAAGCTTTAACAGAATTTCAACAATTTGGAGAGGGATTTGAAAAGTTTCAATGGGAATGGGAAGAATTGGGACAAAAATTGGAAAATTTTTAAGGGACTTTGAAAAAATTTCAACTGGAATTTTACCATTTTTTTTACGTGAAATTGTAAACATGTGGCCATGGATTTTGAAAATTCTAGAGAGAATTTTAAAAGCTTCAAGAGAATTTCAACAATTTTGAGAGGGATTTGAAAAGTTTCAATGGGAATGGGAAGAATTGGGACAAAAATTGGAAAATTTTTAAGGGACTTTGAAAAAATTTCAACTGGAATTTTAGCCATTTTTTGACACGAAATTGTAAACATGTGGACATGGATTTTGAAAATTCTAGAGAGAATTTTAAAAGCTTTAACAGAATTTCAACAATTTTGAGAGGGATTTGAAAAGTTTCAATGGGAATGGGAAGAATTGGGACAAAAATTGGAAAATTTTTAAGGGACTTTGAAAAAATTTCAACTGGAATTTTAGCCATTTTGTTACGTGAAATTGTAAACATGTGGACATGGATTTTGAAAATTCTAGAGAGAATTTTAAAAGGTTCAACAGAATTTCAACAATTTGGAGAGGGATTTGAAAAGTTTCAATGGGAATGGGAAGAATTGGGACAAAAATTGGAAAATTTTTAAGGGACTTTGAAAAAATTTCACCTGGAATTTTAGCAATTATTTGACGGGAAATTGTAAACATGTGGACATGGATTTTGAAAATTCTAGAGAGAATTTTAAAAGCTTCAACAGAATTTCAACAATTTGGAGAGGGATTTTAAAAGTTTCAATGGGAATGGGAAGAATTGGGACAAAAATTGGAAAATTTTTAAGGGACTTTGAAAAAATTTCAACTGGAATTTTAGCCATTTTTTGACGTGAAATTGTAAACATGTGGACATGGATTTTGAAAATTCTAGAGAGAATTTTAAAAGCTTCAAGAGAATTTCAACAATTTGGAGAGGGATTTGAAAAGTTTCAATGGGAATGGGAAGAATTGGGACAAAAATTGGAAAATTTTTAAGGGACTTTGAAAAAATTTCAACTGGAATTTTAGCCATTTTTTGACGTGAAATTGTAAACATGTGGACATGGATTTTGAAAATTCTAGAGAGAATTTTAAAAGCTTCAAGAGAATTTCAACAATTTGGAGAGGGATTTGAAAAGTTTCAATGGGAATGGGAAGAATTGGGACAAAAATTGGAAAATTTTTAAGGGACTTTGAAAAAATTTCAACTGGAATTTTAGCCATTTTTTGACATGAAATTGTAAACATGTGGCCATGGATTTTGAAAATTCTAGAGAGAATTTTAAAAGCTTCAACAGAATTTCAACAATTTGGAGAGGGATTTGAAAAGTTTCAATGGGAATGGGAAGAATTGGGACAAAAATTGGAAAATTTTTAAGGGACTTTGAAAAAATTTCAACTGGAATTTTAGCAATTATTTGACGGGAAATTGTAAACATGTGGACATGGATTTTGAAAATTCTAGAGAGAATTTTAAAAGCTTCAACAGAATTTCAACAATTTGGAGAGGGATTTTAAAAGTTTCAATGGGAATGGGAAGAATTGGGACAAAAATTGGAAAATTTTTAAGGGACTTTGAAAAAATTTCAACTGGAATTTTAGCCATTTTTTGACGTGAAATTGTAAACATGTGGACATGGATTTTGAAAATTCTAGAGAGAATTTTAAAAGCTTCAACAGAATTTCAACAATTTGGAGAGGGATTTGAAAGGTTTCAATGGGAATGGGAAGAATTGGGACAAAAATTGGAAAATTTTTAAGGGACTTTGAAAAAATTTCAACTGGAATTTTAGCCATTTTTTATGTGAAATTGTAAACATGTGGACATGGATTTTGAAAATTCTAGAGAGAATTTTAAAAGCTTTAACAGAATTTCAACAATTTGGAGAGGGATTTGAAAGGTTTCAATGGGAATGGGAAGAATTGGGACAAAAATTGGAAAATTTTTAAGGGACTTTGAAAAAATTTCAACTGGAATTTTAGCCATTTTTTGACGTGAAATTGTAAACATGTGGCCATGGATTTTGAAAATTCTAGAGAGAATTTTAAAAGCTTCAAGAGAATTTCAACAATTTTGAGAGGGATTTGAAAAGTTTCAATGGGAATGGGAAGAATTGGGACAAAAATTGGAAAATTTTTAAGGGACTTTGAAAAAATTTCAACTGGAATTTTAGCCATTTTTTGACGTGAAATTGTAAACTTGTGGCCATGGATTTTGAAAATTCTAGAGAGAATTTTAAAAGCTTTAACAGAATTTCAACAATTTGGAGAGGGATTTGAAAAGTTTCAATGGGAATGGGAAGAATTGGGACAAAAATTGGAAAATTTTTAAGGGACTTTGAAAAAATTTCAACTGGAATTTTACCATTTTTTTGACGTGAAATTGTAAACATGTGGCCATGGATTTTGAAAATTCTAGAGAGAATTTTAAAAGCTTCAAGAGAATTTCAACAATTTGGAGAGGGATTTGAAAAGTTTCAATGGGAATGGGAAGAATTGGGACAAAAATTTGAAAATTTTTAAGGGACTTTGAAAAAATTTCAACTGGAATTTTAGCCATTTTTTATGTGAAATTGTAAACATGTGGCCATGGATTTTGAAAATTCTAGAGAGAATTTTAAAAGCTTCAAGAGAATTTCAACAATTTTGAGAGGGATTTGAAAAGTTTCAATGGGAATGGGAAGAATTGGGACAAAAATTGGAAAATTTTTAAGGGACTTTGAAAAAGTTTCAACTGGAATTTTAGCCATTTTTTGACACGAAATTGTAAACACGTGGACATGGATTTTGAAAATTCTAGAGAGAATTTTAAAAGCTTTAACAGAATTTCAACAATTTTGAGAGGGATTTGAAAAGTTTCAATGGGAATGGGAAGAATTGGGACAAAAATTGGAAAATTTTTAAGGGACTTTGAAAAAATTTCAACTGGAATTTTAGCCATTTTGTTACGTGAAATTGTAAACATGTGGACATGGATTTTGAAAATTCTAGAGAGAATTTTAAAAGCTTCAACAGAATTTCTACAATTTGGAGAGGGATTTGAAAAGTTTCAATGGGAATGGGAAGAATTGGGACAAAAATTGGAAAATTTTTAAGGGACTTTGAAAAAATTTCACCTGGAATTTTAGCAATTATTTGACGGGAAATTGTAAACATGTGGACATGGATTTTGAAAATTCTAGAGAGAATTTTAAAAGCTTCAACAGAATTTCAACAATTTGGAGAGGGATTTTAAAAGTTTCAATGGGAATGGGAAGAATTGGGACAAAAATTGGAAAATTTTTAAGGGACTTTGAAAAAATTTCAACTGGAATTTTAGCCATTTTGTTACGTGAAATTGTAAACATGTGGACATGGATTTTGAAAATTCTAGAGAGAATTTTAAAAGCTTCAACAGAATTTCTACAATTTGGAGAGGGATTTGAAAAGTTTCAATGGGAATGGGAAGAATTGGGACAAAAATTGGAAAATTTTTAAGGGACTTTGAAAAAATTTCACCTGGAATTTTAGCAATTATTTGACGGGAAATTGTAAACATGTGGACATGGATTTTGAAAATTCTAGAGAGAATTTTAAAAGCTTCAACAGAATTTCAACAATTTGGAGAGGGATTTTAAAAGTTTCAATGGGAATGGGAAGAATTGGGACAAAAATTGGAAAATTTTTAAGGGACTTTGAAAAATTTCACCTGGAATTTTAGCCATTTTTTGACGTGAAATTGTAAACATGTGGACATGGATTTTGAAAATTCTAGAGAGAATTTTAAAAGCTTCAAGAGAATTTCAACAATTTTGAGAGGGATTTGAAAAGTTTCAATGGGAATGGGAAGAATTGGGACAAAAATTGGAAAATTTTTAAGGGACTTTGAAAAAATTTCAACTGGAATTTTAGCCATTTTTTGACATGAAATTGTAAACATGTGGACATGGATTTTGAAAATTCTAGAGAGAATTTTAAAAGCTTCAACAGAATTTCAACAATTTGGAGAGGGATTTGAAAAGTTTCAATGGGAATGGGAAGAATTGGGACAAAAATTGGAAAATTTTTAAGGGACTTTGAAAAAATTTCAACTGGAATTTTAGCAATTATTTGACGGGAAATTGTAAACATGTGGACATGGATTTTGAAAATTCTAGAGAGAATTTTAAAAGCTTCAACAGAATTTCAACAATTTGGAGAGGGATTTTAAAAGTTTCAATGGGAATGGGAAGAATTGGGACAAAAATTGGAAAATTTTTAAGGGACTTTGAAAAAATTTCAACTGGAATTTTAGCCATTTTTTGACGTGAAATTGTAAACATGTGGACATGGATTTTGAAAATTCTAGAGAGAATTTTAAAAGCTTCAACAGAATTTCAACAATTTGGAGAGGGATTTGAAAGGTTTCAATGGGAATGGGAAGAATTGGGACAAAAATTGGAAAATTTTTAAGGGACTTTGAAAAAATTTCAACTGGAATTTTAGCCATTTTTTTATGTGAAATTGTAAACATGTGGACATGGATTTTGAAAATTCTAGAGAGAATTTTAAAAGCTTCAAGAGAATTTCAACAATTTTGAGAGGGATTTGAAAAGTTTCAATGGGAATGGGAAGAATTGGGACAAAAATTGGAAAATTTTTAAGGGACTTTGAAAAAACTTCAACTGGAATTTTAGCCATTTTTTGACGTTAAATTGTAAACATGTGGACATGGATTTTGAAAATTCTAGAGAGAATTTTAAAAGCTTCAACAGAATTTCAACAATTTGGAGAGGGATTTGAAAAGTTTCAATGGGAATGGGAAGAATTGGGACAAAAATTGGAAAATTTTTAAGGGACTTTGAAAAAATTTCAACTGGAATTTTAGCCATTTTTTGACGTGAAATTGTAAACATGTGGCCATGGATTTTGAAAATTCTAGAGAGAATTTTAAAAGCTTCAACAGAATTTCAACAATTTTGAGAGGGATTTGAAAAGTTTCAATGGGAATGGGAAGAATTGGGACAAAAGTTGGAAAATTTTTAAGGGACTTTGAAAAAATTTCAACTGGAAATTTAGCCATTTTTTGACGTGAAATTGTAAACTTGTGGCCATGGATTTTGAAAATTCTAGAGAGAATTTTAAAAGCTTCAAGAGAATTTCAACAATTTTGAGAGGGATTTGAAAAGTTTCAATGGGAATGGGAAGAATTGGGACAAAAATTGGAAAATTTTTAAGGGACTTTGAAAAAATTTCAACTGGAATTTTAGCCATTTTTTGACGTGAAATTGTAAACATGTGGACATGGATTTTGAAAATTCTAGAGAGAATTTTAAAAGCTTCAACAGAATTTCAACAATTTTGAGAGGGATTTGAAAAGTTTCAATGGGAATGGGAAGAATTGGGACAAAAATTGGAAAATTTTTAAGGGACTTTGAAAAAATTTCAACTGGAATTTTACCATTTTTTTTACGTGAAATTGTAAACATGTGGACATGGATTTTGAAAATTCTAGAGAGAATTTTAAAAGCTTCAAGAGAATTTCAACAATTTTGAGAGGGATTTGAAAAGTTTCAATGGGAATGGGAAGAATTGGGACAAAAATTGGAAAATTTTTAAGGGACTTTGAAAAAATTTCAACTGGAATTTTAGCCATTTTTTATGTGAAATTGTAAACATGTGGACATGGATTTTGAAAATTCTAGAGAGAATTTTAAAAGCTTCAAAAGAATTTCAACAATTTTGAGAGGGATTTGAAAAGTTTCAATGGGAATGGGAAGAATTGGGACAAAAATTGGAAAATTTTTAAGGGACTTTGAAAAAATTTCAACTGGAATTTTAGCCATTTTTTGACATGAAATTGTAAACATGTGGACATGGATTTTGAAAATTCTAGAGAGAATTTTAAAAGCTTCAACAGAATTTCAACAATTTGGAGAGGGATTTGAAAAGTTTCAATGGGAATGGGAAGAATTGGGACAAAAATTGGAAAATTTTTAAGGGACTTTGAAAAAATTTCAACTGGAATTTTAGCCATTTTTTGACGTGAAATTGTAAACTTGTGGACATGGATTTTGAAAATTCTAGAGAGAATTTTAAAAGCTTTAACAGAATTTCAACAATTTTGAGAGGGATTTTAAAAGTTTCAATGGGAATGGGAAGAATTGGGACAAAAATTGGAAAATTTTTAAGGGACTTTGAAAAAATTTCAACTGGAATTTTAGCCATTTTGTTACGTGAAATTGTAAACATGTGGACATGGATTTTGAAAATTCTAGAGAGAATTTTAAAAGCTTCAACAGAATTTCAACAATTTTGAGAGGGATTTGAAAAGTTTCAATGGGAATGGGAAGAATTGGGACAAAAATTGGAAAATTTTTAAGGGACTTTGAAAAAATTTCAACTGGAATTTTAGCCATTTTTTGACGTGAAATTGTAAACATGTGGCCATGGATTTTGAAAATTCTAGAGAGAATTTTAAAAGCTTCAACAGAATTTCAACAATTTTGAGAGGGATTTGAAAAGTTTCAATGGGAATGGGAAGAATTGGGACAAAAATTGGAAAATTTTTAAGGGACTTTGAAAAAATTTCAACTGGAATTTTAGCCATTTTTTGACGTGGAATTGTAAACATGTGGCCATGGATTTTGAAAATTCTAGAGAGAATTTTTAAAAGCTTCAAGAGAATTTCAACAATTTTGAGAGGGATTTGAAAAGTTTCAATGGGAATGGGAAGAATTGGACAAAAATTGGAAAATTTTTAAGGGACTTTGAAAAAATTTCAACTGGAATTTTAGCCATTTTTTTTACGTGAAATTGTAAACATGTGGCCATGGATTTTGAAAATTCTAGAGAGAATTTTAAAAGCTTTAACAGAATTTCAACAATTTGGAGAGGGATTTGAAAAGTTTCAATGGGAATGGGAAGAATTGGGACAAAAATTGGAAAATTTTTAAGGGACTTTGAAAAAATTTCAACTGGAATTTTACCATTTTTTTGACGTGAAATTGTAAACATGTGGCCATGGATTTTGAAAATTCTAGAGAGAATTTTAAAAGCTTCAAGAGAATTTCAACAATTTTGAGAGGGATTTGAAAAGTTTCAATGGGAATGGGAAGAATTGGGACAAAAATTGGAAATTTTTAAGGGACTTTGAAAAAATTTCAACTGGAATTTTAGCCATTTTTTATGTGAAATTGTAAACATGTGGACATGGATTTTGAAAATTCTAGAGAGAATTTTAAAAGCTTCAAGAGAATTTCAACAATTTTGAGAGGGATTTGAAAAGTTTCAATGGGAATGGGAAGAATTGGGACAAAAATTGGAAAATTTTTAAGGGACTTTGAAAAAGTTTCAACTGGAATTTTAGCCATTTTTTGACACGAAATTGTAAACACGTGGACATGGATTTTGAAAATTCTAGAGAGAATTTTAAAAGCTTTAACAGAATTTCAACAATTTTGAGAGGGATTTGAAAAGTTTCAATGGGAATGGGAAGAATTGGGACAAAAATTGGAAAATTTTTAAGGGACTTTGAAAAAATTTCAACTGGAATTTTAGCCATTTTGTTACGTGAAATTGTAAACATGTGGACATGGATTTTGAAAATTCTAGAGAGAATTTTAAAAGCTTCAACAGAATTTCTACAATTTGGAGAGGGATTTGAAAAGTTTCAATGGGAATGGGAAGAATTGGGACAAAAATTGGAAAATTTTTAAGGGACTTTGAAAAAATTTCACCTGGAATTTTAGCAATTATTTGACGGGAAATTGTAAACATGTGGACATGGATTTTGAAAATTCTAGAGAGAATTTTAAAAGCTTCAACAGAATTTCAACAATTTGGAGAGGGATTTTAAAAGTTTCAATGGGAATGGGAAGAATTGGGACAAAAATTGGAAAATTTTTAAGGGACTTTGAAAAAATTTCAACTGGAATTTTAGCCATTTTTTGACGTGAAATTGTAAACATGTGGACATGGATTTTGAAAATTCTAGAGAGAATTTTAAAAGCTTCAAGAGAATTTCAACAATTTGGAGAGGGATTTGAAAAGTTTCAATGGGAATGGGAAGAATTGGGACAAAAATTGGAAAATTTTTAAGGGACTTTGAAAAAATTTCAACTGGAATTTTAGCCATTTTTTGACATGAAATTGTAAACATGTGGACATGGATTTTGAAAATTCTAGAGAGAATTTTAAAAGCTTCAACAGAATTTCAACAATTTGGAGAGGGATTTGAAAAGTTTCAATGGGAATGGGAAGAATTGGGACAAAAATTGGAAAATTTTTAAGGGACTTTGAAAAATTTCAACTGGAATTTTAGCAATTATTTGACGGGAAATTGTAAACATGTGGACATGGATTTTGAAAATTCTAGAGAGAATTTTAAAAGCTTCAACAGAATTTCAACACTTTTGAGAGGGATTTGAAAAGTTTCAATGGGAATGGGAAGAATTGGGACAAAAATTGGAAAATTTTTAAGGGACTTTGAAAAAATTTCAACTGGAATTTTAGCCATTTTTTGACGTGAAATTGTAAACATGTGGACATGGATTTTGAAATTCTAGAGAGAATTTTAAAAGCTTCAACAGAATTTCAACAATTTGGAGAGGGATTTGAAAGGTTTCAATGGGAATGGGAAGAATTGGGACAAAAATTGGAAAATTTTTAAGGGACTTTGAAAAAATTTCAACTGGAATTTTAGCCATTTTTTTATGTGAAATTGTAAACATGTGGACATGGATTTTGAAAATTCTAGAGAGAATTTTAAAAGCTTCAAGAGAATTTCAACAATTTTGAGAGGGATTTGAAAAGTTTCAATGGGAATGGGAAGAATTGGGACAAAAATTGGAAAATTTTTAAGGGACTTTGAAAAAACTTCAACTGGAATTTTAGCCATTTTTTGACGTGAAATTGTAAACATGTGGACATGGATTTTGAAAATTCTAGAGAGAATTTTAAAAGCTTCAACAGAATTTCAACAATTTGGAGAGGGATTTGAAAAGTTTCAATGGGAATGGGAAGAATTGGGACAAAAATTGGAAAATTTTGAAGGGACTTTGAAAAAATTTCAACTGGAATTTTAGCCATTTTTTGACGTGAAATTGTAAACATGTGGCCATGGATTTTGAAAATTCTAGAGAGAATTTTAAAAGCTTCAACAGAATTTCAACAATTTTGAGAGGGATTTGAAAAGTTTCAATGGGAATGGGAAGAATTGGGACAAAAATTGGAAAATTTTGAAGGGACTTTGAAAAAATTTCAACTGGAATTTTAGCCATTTTTTGACGTGAAATTGTAAACTTGTGGCCATGGATTTTGAAAATTCTAGAGAGAATTTTAAAAGCTTCAAGAGAATTTCAACAATTTTGAGAGGGATTTGAAAAGTTTCAATGGGAATGGGAAGAATTGGGACAAAAATTGGAAAATTTTTAAGGGACTTTGAAAAAATTTCAACTGGAATTTTAGCCATTTTTTGACGTGAAATTGTAAACATGTGGCCATGGATTTTGAAAATTCTAGAGAGAATTTTAAAAGCTTCAACAGAATTTCAACAATTTGGAGAGGGATTTGAAAAGTTTCAATGGGAATGGGAAGAATTGGGACAAAAATTGGAAAATTTTTAAGGGACTTTGAAAAAATTTCAACTGGAATTTTACCATTTTTTTTACGTGAAATTGTAAACATGTGGACATGGATTTTGAAAATTCTAGAGAGAATTTTAAAAGCTTCAAGAGAATTTCAACAATTTTGAGAGGGATTTGAAAAGTTTCAATGGGAATGGGAAGAATTGGGACAAAAATTGGAAAATTTTTAAGGGACTTTGAAAAAATTTCAACTGGAATTTTAGCCATTTTTTATGTGAAATTGTAAACATGTGGACATGGATTTTGAAAATTCTAGAGAGAATTTTAAAAGCTTCAAGAGAATTTCTAC
This sequence comes from Streptopelia decaocto, assembly GCF_964273445.1. NCBI lineage: Eukaryota > Metazoa > Chordata > Aves > Columbiformes > Columbidae > Streptopelia > Streptopelia decaocto. The sequence continues at coordinate 14,951 of NW_028116682.1, read as the reverse complement.
AATTTTGAGAGGGATTTGAAAAGTTTCAATGGGAATGGGAAGAATTGGGACAAAAATTGGAAAATTTTTAAGGGACTTTGAAAAAATTTCAACTGGAATTTTAGCCATTTTTTGACATGAAATTGTAAACATGTGGACATGGATTTTGAAAATTCTAGAGAGAATTTTAAAAGCTTCAACAGAATTTCAACAATTCTGAGAGGGATTTGAAAAGTTTCAATGGGAATGGGAAGAATTGGGACAAAAATTGGAAAATTTTTAAGGGACTTTGAAAAAATTTCAACTGGAATTTTAGCCATTTTTTGACGTGAAATTGTAAACTTGTGGCCATGGATTTTGAAAATTCTAGAGAGAATTTTAAAAGCTTTAACAGAATTTCAACAATTTGGAGAGGGATTTGAAAAGTTTCAATGGGAATGGGAAGAATTGGGACAAAAATTGGAAAATTTTTAAGGGACTTTGAAAAATTTCAACTGGAATTTTAGCCATTTTGTTACGTGAAATTGTAAACATGTGGACATGGATTTTGAAAATTCTAGAGAGAATTTTAAAAGCTTCAAGAGAATTTCAACAATTTTGAGAGGATTTGAAAAGTTTCAATGGGAATGGGAAGAATTGGGACAAAAATTGGAAAATTTTTAAGGGACTTTGAAAAAATTTCAACTGGAATTTTAGCCATTTTTTGACGTGAAATTGTAAACATGTGGCCATGGATTTTGAAAATTCTAGAGAGAATTTTAAAAGCTTCAACAGAATTTCAACAATTTTGAGAGGGATTTGAAAAGTTTCAATGGGAATGGGAAGAATTGGGACAAAAATTGGAAAATTTTTAAGGGACTTTGAAAAAATTTCAACTGGAATTTTAGCCATTTTTTGACGTGGAATTGTAAACATGTGGCCATGGATTTTGAAAATTCTAGAGAGAATTTTAAAAGCTTCAAGAGAATTTCAACAATTTTGAGAGGGATTTGAAAAGTTTCAATGGGAATGGGAAGAATTGGGACAAAAATTGGAAAATTTTGAAGGGACTTTGAAAAAATTTCAACTGGAATTTTAGCCATTTTTTTTACGGGAAATTGTAAACATGTGGACATGGATTTTGAAAATTCTAGAGAGAATTTTAAAAGCTTCAACAGAATTTCAACAATTTTGAAAGGGATTTGAAAAGTTTCAATGGGAATGGGAAGAATTGGGACAAAAATTGGAAAATTTTGAAGGGACTTTGAAAAAATTTCAACTGGAATTTTAGCCATTTTTTGACGTGAAATTGTAAACATGTGGCCATGGATTTTGAAAATTCTAGAGAGAATTTTAAAAGCTTCAAGAGAATTTCAACAATTTTGAGAGGGATTTGAAAAGTTTCAATGGGAATGGGAAGAATTGGGACAAAAATTGGAAAATTTTTAAGGGACTTTGAAAAAATTTCAACTGGAATTTTAGCAATTTTTTTACGTGAAATTGTAAACATGTGGACATGGATTTTGAAAATTCTAGAGAGAATTTTAAAAGCTTCAACAGAATTTCAACAATTTGGAGAGGGATTTGAAAAGTTTCAATGGGAATGGGAAGAATTGGGACAAAAATTGGAAAATTTTTAAGGGACTTTGAAAAAATTTCAACTGGAATTTTAGCCATTTTTTGACATGATATTGTAAACATGTGGACATGGATTTTGAAAATTCTAGAGAGAATTTTAAAAGCTTCAAGAGAATTTCAACAATTTTGAGAGGGATTTGAAAAGTTTCAATGGGAATGGGAAGAATTGGGACAAAAATTGGAAAATTTTTAAGGGACTTTGAAAAAATTTCAACTGGAATTTTAGCCATTTTTTGACGTGAAATTGTAAACATGTGGCCATGGATTTTGAAAATTCTAGAGAGAATTTTAAAAGCTTCAAGAGAATTTCTACAATTTGGAGAGGGATTTGAAAAGTTTCAATGGGAATGGGAAGAATTGGGACAAAAATTGGAAAATTTTTAAGGGACTTTGAAAAAATTTCAACTGGAATTTTAGCCATTTTTTGACGTGAAATTGTAAACTTGTGGCCATGGATTTTGAAAATTCTAGAGAGAATTTTAAAAGCTTTAACAGAATTTCAACAATTTTGAGAGGGATTTGAAAAGTTTCAATGGGAATGGGAAGAATTGGGACAAAAATTGGAAAATTTTTAAGGGACTTTGAAAAAATTTCAACTGGAATTTTAGCCATTTTGTGACGTGAAATTGTAAACATGTGGACATGGATTTGAAAATTCTAGAGAGAATTTTAAAAGCTTCAACAGAATTTCAACAATTTGGAGAGGAATTTGAAAAGTTTCAATGGGAATGGGAAGAATTGGGACAAAAATTGGAAAATTTTTAAGGGACTTTGAAAAAATTTCAACTGGAATTTTACCATTTTTTTTACGTGAAATTGTAAACACGTGGATATGGATTTTGAAAATTCTAGAGAGAATTTTAAAAGCTTCAACAGAATTTCAACAATTTGGAGAGGGATTTGAAAAGTTTCAATGGGGATGGGAAGAATTGGGACAAAAATTGGAAAATTTTTAAGGGACTTTGAAAAAATTTCAACTGGAATTTTAGCCATTTTTTGACGTGAAATTGTAAACATGTGGCCATGGATTTTGAAAATTCTAGAGAGAATTTTAAAAGCTTTAACAGAATTTCAACAATTTGGAGAGGGATTTGAAAAGTTTCAATGGGAATGGGAAGAATTGGGACAAAAATTGGAAAATTTTTAAGGGACTTTGAAAAAATTTCAACTGGAATTTTAGCCATTTTTTGACGTGAAATTGTAAACATGTGGCCATGGATTTTGAAAATTCTAGAGAGAATTTTAAAAGCTTCAACAGAATTTCAACAATTTGGAGAGGGATTTGAAAAGTTTCAATGGGAATGGGAAGAATTGGGACAAAAATTGGAAAATTTTTAAGGGACTTTGAAAAAATTTCAACTGGAATTTTAGCCATTTTTTGACGTGAAATTGTAAACATGTGGACATGGATTTTGAAAATTCTAGAGAGAATTTTAAAAGCTTCAACAGAATTTCAACAATTTTGAGAGGGATTTGAAAAGTTTCAATGGGAATGGGAAGAATTGGGACAAAAATTGGAAAATTTTTAAGGGACTTTGAAAAAATTTCAACTGGAATTTTAGCCATTTTGTTACGTGAAATTGTAAACATGTGGACATGGATTTTGAAAATTCTAGAGGGATTTTTAAAAGCTTCAACAGAATTTCAACAATTTTGAGAGGAATTTGAAAAGTTTCAATGGGAATGGGAAGAATTGGGACAAAAATTGGAAAATTTTTAAGGGACTTTGAAAAAATTTCAACTGGAATTTTACCATTTTTTTGACGTGAAATTGTAAACACGTGGATATGGATTTTGAAAATTCTAGAGAGAATTTTAAAAGCTTCAACAGAATTTCAACAATTTGGAGAGGGATTTGAAAAGTTTCAATGGGAATGGGAAGAATTGGGACAAAAATTGGAAAATTTTTAAGGGACTTTGAAAAAATTTCAACTGGAATTTTACCATTTTTTTTACGTGAAATTGTAAACATGTGGACATGGATTTTGAAAATTCTAGAGAGAATTTTAAAAGCTTCAAGAGAATTTCAACAATTTTGAGAGGGATTTGAAAAGTTTCAATGGGAATGGGAAGAATTGGGACAAAAATTGGAAAATTTTTAAGGGACTTTGAAAAAATTTCAACTGGAATTTTAGCCATTTTTTGACGTGAAATTGTAAACATGTGGACATGGATTTTGAAAATTCTAGAGAGAATTTTAAAAGCTTTAACAGAATTTCAACAATTTTGAGAGGGATTTGAAAAGTTTCAATGGGAATGGGAAGAATTGGGACAAAAATTGGAAAATTTTTAAGGGACTTTGAAAAAATTTCAACTGGAATTTTAGCAATTATTTGACGGGAAATTGTAAACATGTGGACATGGATTTTGAAAATTCTAGAGAGAATTTTAAAAGCTTCAACAGAATTTCAACAATTCTGAGAGGGATTTGAAAAGTTTCAATGGGAATGGGAAGAATTGGGACAAAAATTGGAAAATTTTTAAGGGACTTTGAAAAAATTTCAACTGGAATTTTAGCCATTTTGTTACGTGAAATTGTAAACATGTGGCCATGGATTTTGAAAATTCTAGAGAGAATTTTAAAAGCTTCAACAGAATTTCAACAATTTGGAGAGGGATTTGAAAAGTTTCAATGGGAATGGGAAGAATTGGGACAAAAATTGGAAAATTTTTAAGGGACTTTGAAAAAATTTCAACTGGAATTTTAGCCATTTTTTTAATGTGAAATTGTAAACATGTGGCCATGGATTTTGAAAATTCTAGAGAGAATTTTAAAAGCTTCAATAGAATTTCAACAATTTTGAGAGGAATTTGAAAAGTTTCAATGGGAATGGGAAGAATTGGGACAAAAATTGGAAAATTTTTAAGGGACTTTGAAAAAATTTCAACTGGAATTTTAGCCATTTTTTGACGTGAAATTGTAAACATGTGGACATGGATTTTGAAAATTCTAGAGAGAATTTTAAAAGCTTCAACAGAATTTCAACAATTTGGAGAGGGATTTGAAAAGTTTCAATGGGAATGGGAAGAATTGGGACAAAAATTGGAAAATTTTTAAGGGACTTTGAAAAAATTTCAACTGGAATTTTAGCCATTTTTTGACGTGAAATTGTAAACATGTGGACATGGATTTTGAAAATTCTAGAGAGAATTTTAAAAGCTTCAACAGAATTTCTACAATTTGGAGAGGGATTTGAAAAGTTTCAATGGGAATGGGAAGAATTGGGACAAAAATTGGAAAATTTTGAAGGGACTTTGAAAAAATTTCAACTGGAATTTTAGCAATTATTTGACGGGAAATTGTAAACATGTGGACATGGATTTTGAAAATTCTAGAGAGAATTTTAAAAGCTTCAACAGAATTTCAACAATTTGGAGAGGGATTTGAAAAGTTTCAATGGGGATGGGAAGAATTTGGACAAAAATTGGAAAATTTTTAAAGGACTTTGAAAAAATTTCAACTGGAATTTTAGCCATTTTTTGACGTGAAATTGTAAACATGTGGACATGGATTTTGAAAATTCTAGAGAGAATTTTAAAAGCTTCAAGAGAATTTCAACAATTTTGAGAGGGATTTGAAAAGTTTCAATGGGAATGGGAAGAATTGGGACAAAAATTGGAAAATTTTTAAGGGACTTTGAAAAAATTTCAACTGGAATTTTAGCCATTTTTTTATGTGAAATTGTAAACATGTGGCCATGGATTTTGAAAATTCTAGAGAGAATTTTAAAAGCTTCAAGAGAATTTCAACAATTTTGAGAGGGATTTGAAAAGTTTCAATGGGAATGGGAAGAATTGGGACAAAAATTGGAAAATTTTTAAGGGACTTTGAAAAAATTTCAACTGGAATTTTAGCAATTTTTGGACGTGAAATTGTAAACATGTGGACATGGATTTTGAAAATTCTAGAGAGAATTTTAAAAGGTTCAACAGAATTTCAACAATTTTGAGAGGAATTTGAAAAGTTTCAATGGGAATGGGAAGAATTGGGACAAAAATTGGAAAATTTTTAAGGGACTTTGAAAAAATTTCAACTGGAATTTTACCATTTTTTTACGTGAAATTGTAAACATGTGGACATGGATTTTGAAAATTCTAGAGAGAATTTTAAAAGCTTCAAGAGAATTTCAACAATTTGGAGAGGGATTTGAAAAGTTTCAATGGGAATGGGAAGAATTGGGACAAAAATTGGAAAATTTTTAAGGGACTTTGAAAAAATTTCAACTGGAATTTTAGCCATTTTTTGACGTGAAATTGTAAACATGTGGCCATGGATTTTGAAAATTCTAGAGAGAATTTTAAAAGCTTTAACAGAATTTCTACAATTTTGAGAGGGATTTGAAAAGTTTCAATGGGAATGGGAAGAATTGGGACAAAAATTGGAAAATTTTGAAGGGACTTTGAAAAAATTTCAACTGGAATTTTAGCCATTTTTTGACATGATATTGTAAACATGTGGACATGGATTTTGAAAATTCTAGAGAGAATTTTAAAAGCTTCAACAGAATTTCAACAATTTGGAGAGGGATTTGAAAAGTTTCAATGGGAATGGGAAGAATTGGAACAAAAATTGGAAAATTTTTAAGGGACTTTGAAAAAATTTCAACTGGAATTTTACCATTTTTTTTACGTGAAATTGTAAACATGTGGACATGGATTTTGAAAATTCTAGAGAGAATTTTAAAAGCTTCAAGAGAATTTCAACAATTTTGAGAGGGATTTGAAAAGTTTCAATGGGAATGGGAAGAATTGGGACAAAAATTGGAAAATTTTTAAGGGACTTTGAAAAAATTTCAACTGGAATTTTAGCCATTTTTTGACGTGAAATTGTAAACATGTGGACATGGATTTTGAAAATTCTAGAGAGAATTTTAAAAGCTTCAAGAGAATTTCAACAATTTTGAGAGGGATTTGAAAAGTTTCAATGGGAATGGGAAGAATTGGGACAAAAATTGGAAAATTTTTAAGGGACTTTGAAAAAATTTCAACTGGAATTTTAGCAATTATTTGATGGGAAATTGTAAACATGTGGACATGGATTTTGAAAATTCTAGAGAGAATTTTAAAAGCTTCAACAGAATTTCAACAATTCTGAGAGGGATTTGAAAAGTTTCAATGGGAATGGGAAGAATTGGGACAAAAATTGGAAAATTTTGAAGGGACTTTGAAAAAATTTCAACTGGAATTTTAGCCATTTTGTTACATGAAATTGTAAACATGTGGCCATGGATTTTGAAAATTCTAGAGAGAATTTTAAAAGCTTCAACAGAATTTCAACAATTTGGAGAGGGATTTGAAAAGTTTCAATGGGAATGGGAAGAATTGGGACAAAAATTGGAAAATTTTTAAGGGACTTTGAAAAAATTTCAACTGGAATTTTAGCCATTTTGTTACGTGAAATTGTAAACATGTGGCCATGGATTTTGAAAATTCTAGAGAGAATTTTAAAAGCTTCAAGAGAATTTCAACAATTTTGAGAGGGATTTGAAAAGTTTCAATGGGAATGGGAAGAATTGGGACAAAAATTGGAAAATTTTTAAGGGACTTTGAAAAAATTTCAACTGGAATTTTAGCCATTTTTTGACGTGAAATTGTAAACATGTGGCCATGGATTTTGAAAATTCTAGAGAGAATTTTAAAAGCTTCAACAGAATTTCAACAATTTTGAGAGGGATTTGAAAAGTTTCAATGGGAATGGGAAGAATTGGGACAAAAATTGGAAAATTTTTAAGGGACTTTGAAAAAATTTCAACTGGAATTTTAGCCATTTTTTGACGTGGAATTGTAAACATGTGGCCATGGATTTTGAAAATTCTAGAGAGAATTTTAAAAGCTTCAAGAGAATTTCAACAATTTTGAGAGGGATTTGAAAAGTTTCAATGGGAATGGGAAGAATTGGGACAAAAATTGGAAAATTTTGAAGGGACTTTGAAAAAATTTCAACTGGAATTTTAGCCATTTTTTTTACGGGAAATTGTAAACATGTGGACATGGATTTTGAAAATTCTAGAGAGAATTTTAAAAGCTTCAACAGAATTTCAACAATTTTGAAAGGGATTTGAAAAGTTTCAATGGGAATGGGAAGAATTGGGACAAAAATTGGAAAATTTTGAAGGGACTTTGAAAAAATTTCAACTGGAATTTTAGCCATTTTTTGACGTGAAATTGTAAACATGTGGCCATGGATTTTGAAAATTCTAGAGAGAATTTTAAAAGCTTCAAGAGAATTTCAACAATTTTGAGAGGGATTTGAAAAGTTTCAATGGGAATGGGAAGAATTGGGACAAAAATTGGAAAATTTTTAAGGGACTTTGAAAAAATTTCAACTGGAATTTTAGCAATTTTTTTACGTGAAATTGTAAACATGTGGACATGGATTTTGAAAATTCTAGAGAGAATTTTAAAAGCTTCAACAGAATTTCAACAATTTGGAGAGGGATTTGAAAAGTTTCAATGGGAATGGGAAGAATTGGGACAAAAATTGGAAAATTTTTAAGGGACTTTGAAAAAATTTCAACTGGAATTTTAGCCATTTTTTGACATGATATTGTAAACATGTGGACATGGATTTTGAAAATTCTAGAGAGAATTTTAAAAGCTTCAAGAGAATTTCAACAATTTTGAGAGGGATTTGAAAAGTTTCAATGGGAATGGGAAGAATTGGGACAAAAATTGGAAAATTTTGAAGGGACTTTGAAAAAATTTCAACTGGAATTTTAGCCATTTTGTTACATGAAATTGTAAACATGTGGCCATGGATTTTGAAAATTCTAGAGAGAATTTTAAAAGCTTCAACAGAATTTCAACAATTTGGAGAGGGATTTGAAAAGTTTCAATGGGAATGGGAAGAATTGGGACAAAAATTGGAAAATTTTTAAGGGACTTTGAAAAAATTTCAACTGGAATTTTAGCCATTTTGTTACGTGAAATTGTAAACATGTGGCCATGGATTTTGAAAATTCTAGAGAGAATTTTAAAAGCTTCAAGAGAATTTCAACAATTTTGAGAGGGATTTGAAAAGTTTCAATGGGAATGGGAAGAATTGGGACAAAAATTGGAAAATTTTTAAGGGACTTTGAAAAAATTTCAACTGGAATTTTAGCCATTTTTTGACGTGAAATTGTAAACATGTGGCCATGGATTTTGAAAATTCTAGAGAGAATTTTAAAAGCTTCAACAGAATTTCAACAATTTTGAGAGGGATTTGAAAAGTTTCAATGGGAATGGGAAGAATTGGGACAAAAATTGGAAAATTTTTAAGGGACTTTGAAAAAATTTCAACTGGAATTTTAGCCATTTTTTGACGTGGAATTGTAAACATGTGGCCATGGATTTTGAAAATTCTAGAGAGAATTTTAAAAGCTTCAAGAGAATTTCAACAATTTTGAGAGGGATTTGAAAAGTTTCAATGGGAATGGGAAGAATTGGGACAAAAATTGGAAAATTTTGAAGGGACTTTGAAAAAATTTCAACTGGAATTTTAGCCATTTTTTTTACGGGAAATTGTAAACATGTGGACATGGATTTTGAAAATTCTAGAGAGAATTTTAAAAGCTTCAACAGAATTTCAACAATTTTGAAAGGGATTTGAAAAGTTTCAATGGGAATGGGAAGAATTGGGACAAAAATTGGAAAATTTTGAAGGGACTTTGAAAAAATTTCAACTGGAATTTTAGCCATTTTTTGACGTGAAATTGTAAACATGTGGCCATGGATTTTGAAAATTCTAGAGAGAATTTTAAAAGCTTCAAGAGAATTTCAACAATTTTGAGAGGGATTTGAAAAGTTTCAATGGGAATGGGAAGAATTGGGACAAAAATTGGAAAATTTTTAAGGGACTTTGAAAAAATTTCAACTGGAATTTTAGCAATTTTTTTACGTGAAATTGTAAACATGTGGACATGGATTTTGAAAATTCTAGAGAGAATTTTAAAAGCTTCAACAGAATTTCAACAATTTGGAGAGGGATTTGAAAAGTTTCAATGGGAATGGGAAGAATTGGGACAAAAATTGGAAAATTTTTAAGGGACTTTGAAAAAATTTCAACTGGAATTTTAGCCATTTTTTGACATGATATTGTAAACATGTGGACATGGATTTTGAAAATTCTAGAGAGAATTTTAAAAGCTTCAAGAGAATTTCAACAATTTTGAGAGGGATTTGAAAAGTTTCAATGGGAATGGGAAGAATTGGGACAAAAATTGGAAAATTTTTAAGGGACTTTGAAAAAATTTCAACTGGAATTTTAGCCATTTTTTGACGTGAAATTGTAAACATGTGGCCATGGATTTTGAAAATTCTAGAGAGAATTTTAAAAGCTTCAAGAGAATTTCTACAATTTGGAGAGGGATTTGAAAAGTTTCAATGGGAATGGGAAGAATTGGGACAAAAATTGGAAAATTTTTAAGGGACTTTGAAAAAATTTCAACTGGAATTTTAGCCATTTTTTGACGTGAAATTGTAAACTTGTGGCCATGGATTTTGAAAATTCTAGAGAGAATTTTAAAAGCTTTAACAGAATTTCAACAATTTTGAGAGGGATTTGAAAAGTTTCAATGGGAATGGGAAGAATTGGGACAAAAATTGGAAAATTTTTAAGGGACTTTGAAAAAATTTCAACTGGAATTTTAGCCATTTTGTGACGTGAAATTGTAAACATGTGGACATGGATTTTGAAAATTCTAGAGAGAATTTTAAAAGCTTCAACAGAATTTCAACAATTTGGAGAGGAATTTGAAAAGTTTCAATGGGAATGGGAAGAATTGGGACAAAAATTGGAAAATTTTTAAGGGACTTTGAAAAAATTTCAACTGGAATTTTACCATTTTTTTTACGTGAAATTGTAAACACGTGGATATGGATTTTGAAAATTCTAGAGAGAATTTTAAAAGCTTCAACAGAATTTCAACAATTTGGAGAGGGATTTGAAAAGTTTCAATGGGGATGGGAAGAATTGGGACAAAAATTGGAAAATTTTTAAGGGACTTTGAAAAAATTTCAACTGGAATTTTAGCCATTTTTTGACGTGAAATTGTAAACATGTGGCCATGGATTTTGAAAATTCTAGAGAGAATTTTAAAAGCTTTAACAGAATTTCAACAATTTGGAGAGGGATTTGAAAAGTTTCAATGGGAATGGGAAGAATTGGGACAAAAATTGGAAAATTTTTAAGGGACTTTGAAAAAATTTCAACTGGAATTTTAGCCATTTTGTGACGTGAAATTGTAAACATGTGGACATGGATTTTGAAAATTCTAGAGAGAATTTTAAAAGCTTCAACAGAATTTCAACAATTTGGAGAGGAATTTGAAAAGTTTCAATGGGAATGGGAAGAATTGGGACAAAAATTGGAAAATTTTTAAGGGACTTTGAAAAAATTTCAACTGGAATTTTACCATTTTTTTTACGTGAAATTGTAAACACGTGGATATGGATTTTGAAAATTCTAGAGAGAATTTTAAAAGCTTCAACAGAATTTCAACAATTTGGAGAGGGATTTGAAAAGTTTCAATGGGGATGGGAAGAATTGGGACAAAAATTGGAAAATTTTTAAGGGACTTTGAAAAAATTTCAACTGGAATTTTAGCCATTTTTTGACGTGAAATTGTAAACATGTGGCCATGGATTTTGAAAATTCTAGAGAGAATTTTAAAAGCTTTAACAGAATTTCAACAATTTGGAGAGGGATTTGAAAAGTTTCAATGGGAATGGGAAGAATTGGGACAAAAATTGGAAAATTTTTAAGGGACTTTGAAAAAATTTCAACTGGAATTTTAGCCATTTTTTGACGTGAAATTGTAAACATGTGGCCATGGATTTTGAAAATTCTAGAGAGAATTTTAAAAGCTTCAACAGAATTTCAACAATTTGGAGAGGGATTTGAAAAGTTTCAATGGGAATGGGAAGAATTGGGACAAAAATTGGAAAATTTTTAAGGGACTTTGAAAAAATTTCAACTGGAATTTTAGCCATTTTTTGACGTGAAATTGTAAACATGTGGACATGGATTTTGAAAATTCTAGAGAGAATTTTAAAAGCTTCAACAGAATTTCAACAATTTTGAGAGGGATTTGAAAAGTTTCAATGGGAATGGGAAGAATTGGGACAAAAATTGGAAAATTTTTAAGGGACTTTGAAAAAATTTCAACTGGAATTTTAGCCATTTTGTTACGTGAAATTGTAAACATGTGGACATGGATTTTGAAAATTCTAGAGGGATTTTTAAAAGCTTCAACAGAATTTCAACAATTTTGAGAGGAATTTGAAAAGTTTCAATGGGAATGGGAAGAATTGGGACAAAAATTGGAAAATTTTTAAGGGACTTTGAAAAAATTTCAACTGGAATTTTACCATTTTTTTGACGTGAAATTGTAAACACGTGGATATGGATTTTGAAAATTCTAGAGAGAATTTTAAAAGCTTCAACAGAATTTCAACAATTTGGAGAGGGATTTGAAAAGTTTCAATGGGAATGGGAAGAATTGGGACAAAAATTGGAAAATTTTTAAGGGACTTTGAAAAAATTTCAACTGGAATTTTACCATTTTTTTTACGTGAAATTGTAAACATGTGGACATGGATTTTGAAAATTCTAGAGAGAATTTTAAAAGCTTCAAGAGAATTTCAACAATTTTGAGAGGGATTTGAAAAGTTTCAATGGGAATGGGAAGAATTGGGACAAAAATTGGAAAATTTTTAAGGGACTTTGAAAAAATTTCAACTGGAATTTTAGCCATTTTTTGACGTGAAATTGTAAACATGTGGACATGGATTTTGAAAATTCTAGAGAGAATTTTAAAAGCTTTAACAGAATTTCAACAATTTTGAGAGGGATTTGAAAAGTTTCAATGGGAATGGGAAGAATTGGGACAAAAATTGGAAAATTTTTAAGGGACTTTGAAAAAATTTCAACTGGAATTTTAGCAATTATTTGACGGGAAATTGTAAACATGTGGACATGGATTTTGAAAATTCTAGAGAGAATTTTAAAAGCTTCAACAGAATTTCAACAATTCTGAGAGGGATTTGAAAAGTTTCAATGGGAATGGGAAGAATTGGGACAAAAATTGGAAAATTTTTAAGGGACTTTGAAAAAATTTCAACTGGAATTTTAGCCATTTTGTTACGTGAAATTGTAAACATGTGGCCATGGATTTTGAAAATTCTAGAGAGAATTTTAAAAGCTTCAACAGAATTTCAACAATTTGGAGAGGGATTTGAAAAGTTTCAATGGGAATGGGAAGAATTGGGACAAAAATTGGAAAATTTTTAAGGGACTTTGAAAAAATTTCAACTGGAATTTTAGCCATTTTTTTAATGTGAAATTGTAAACATGTGGCCATGGATTTTGAAAATTCTAGAGAGAATTTTAAAAGCTTCAATAGAATTTCAACAATTTTGAGAGGAATTTGAAAAGTTTCAATGGGAATGGGAAGAATTGGGACAAAAATTGGAAAATTTTTAAGGGACTTTGAAAAAATTTCAACTGGAATTTTAGCCATTTTTTGACGTGAAATTGTAAACATGTGGACATGGATTTTGAAAATTCTAGAGAGAATTTTAAAAGCTTCAACAGAATTTCAACAATTTGGAGAGGGATTTGAAAAGTTTCAATGGGAATGGGAAGAATTGGGACAAAAATTGGAAAATTTTTAAGGGACTTTGAAAAAATTTCAACTGGAATTTTAGCCATTTTTTGACGTGAAATTGTAAACATGTGGACATGGATTTTGAAAATTCTAGAGAGAATTTTAAAAGCTTCAACAGAATTTCTACAATTTGGAGAGGGATTTGAAAAGTTTCAATGGGAATGGGAAGAATTGGGACAAAAATTGGAAAATTTTGAAGGGACTTTGAAAAAATTTCAACTGGAATTTTAGCAATTATTTGACGGGAAATTGTAAACATGTGGACATGGATTTTGAAAATTCTAGAGAGAATTTTAAAAGCTTCAACAGAATTTCAACAATTTGGAGAGGGATTTGAAAAGTTTCAATGGGGATGGGAAGAATTTGGACAAAAATTGGAAAATTTTTAAAGGACTTTGAAAAAATTTCAACTGGAATTTTAGCCATTTTTTGACACAGCCCCTAATTAATCAGGGCTCATTAGGAGGCATCTGATGAGGGGTGGGTTATTCAGCCCCCCCAAACCAGGGCGGGGGACCCCATGATATTATCTCAATATCTAAATAAATCCTTTTCATAGGGCTAACGCTGGATTTTCTTTGCTGTTTGGGGTCATTTCCTTTAGAAATCACCAATAAGCAATTAGATACGCTAATGAGGCCCTTAGAAGCAGATTAAGGAAAATGTCCCCCCCCAAAATGCAGCTCCTGACCCCCAGAGCATCCTTTGCTCAAGGGAGTCACACAGGGGGGCACCCCCCACTGCCACAAGGGGGTCCCCAGCAGTAGCCCCCTCCTCCCCAAACTGGCCATGGGGACCCCCTCCCCCCCCACCCCAGCTGCTGCTGCTGGGACTGGGGGGGCTCAGCCCCCCCCTGGGGTTTCCGTTGCGGGGCCGGTTCAGATGGCAGAGCCAGGAAGCAGCTGTCCCCACGGCGGGGACGGAGCAAATGTCACCCCGGCCACCTGGCACCGCGGGCTGGCCCTGGCCCTGGCTCCCCCCACGGCCCCCCCAGCCAAGCAGCACCTCCCCGGGGGGGCCACGGGCAGCGAGAACCCCCAGAGCTCCAGGGGGTGCCAAGAGGATGGGGGACCCCAGCATTAGTGGAGTCCTCATGAGGGTGACAGGGATGGGGGGTCACCGGCGCGGCGAGGGGGGACACACACAGCACCCACCATTTACCTTGGCGCTTCCGCGGCCCCGCCGGCGGCTCAAATGTCCCCCCCGGGCCTCCCGCTCCGGTTACTGGCTCCGCTTACAGCTGCCGTTTATAGCCCCTGTCCCGGTCCCTGTCCCCTCCCCAGCGCCCACGACCCCCCCGGCTGGGGACTCAGGCATCCGGGCCCCCCAAGACACCCCCAGGCACCAAGGGGTCGACCCCCCGCAACACTGGCTCTGGGGATGGTGGGGACCCCGCGGTCACTATGGGTGGCTTTGTCCTTGCAGTTGTCACCCACCGTGGGTGCCCCGGGGTGACACGAGCCGCTGGGTGCTGTCAGCACCTCTGACACCAGCCCGATGACACCCTTGGGTGCTGGGTGTCCCCAACCTGTCCCTTCCAGGGCAGTGCTGGTGGCTGGACAGCTGCAGGGGCATTCGCATATTCAATACATCCTCATCTGTATATTAAGCATATCGTTTCCTACAGAGGAGGTGACACGCTTCACAACAAAATAAACCCCATGGTGGGGACAGAGGGGGTGACAGGCAGGGTGCTGTCCCCCCACC